>NW_007741813.1:0-23864 GCF_000696425.1 Galeopterus variegatus | reverse complement strand
TGGGGAAGAGACTGCCTCTTCAGTAAATGATACTGGGAAAATTGGATATTCATATGTAGGAGAATGAAACTAAACCCATACCTCTTACCATATACCAAATCAACTCAAAATGAACTAAAGAATTAAATATACATCCTGAAACAATAAAAGTCCTTAAAGAAAACATAGGGGAAACACTCCAGGAAGTAGGATTGGGTAGAGGCTTTATGAATATGACCCCAAAAGCACAGGCAACCAAAGGAAAAATAAACAAATGTGATTAAATCAAATTAAAAATCTTCTGCACAGCAAAAGAAACAATTAACAGAGCAAAAAGACATCCAACAGAGTGAGAGAAAATATTTGCAAAATATATATCTGACAAAAGATTGATGAATATACATGGAACTGAAACAACTTAACAGCAAAAGAAAACTCACCCAATTAAAAAATGGGGAAAGGAGCTGAATAGGCATTTCTCAAAGGAAGATATATGAATGGCCAGCAGACAAATGAAAAAATGCTCATCATCAGTCAGCATTCGGGAAATGCAAATCAAAATCACTTTGAGATACCATCTCACTCCAGTTATGATGGCTGATATCCAAAGACGGGAATGACAAATGATGGCAAGGATGCAGAGAAAAAGGAAGCCTCCTACACTGTATTCTCCCATATTCTTTCTACTATTCTAGATTAACACCATAAGTTCCAATCCCACCTGTGTTCCACCAGTATCTGCCAACATATATCAGTCAGATCTCACAGTACCTTTCGCATTTTGCCTAGTTCTTTCTGAAGCAGTGATTGTACACCCTTGTTCAGAATCTATGGAGGTGGTGGGTCCAGGTCTTAAGGAACATGAACATCATCCTGTGATGCCTCTTCTTTAGGTGAAGCTCTACAGGAAAGATGAGGCTGTTTCCTTCTGGCAACATAAAGTATCTGCTTCCATCAACAAGAAGGTTCAGGGAATTAGAGGGTTTAAAATTCTTCGGCTCATCCCTCAAATGGCATTATCTCAGAGTTCAGGAAACTTACTAAAGAACTTGACTTTGACATAGGGACATTTAAATTCAGGGTAATTAGTTTCCTTTCTAGATCTTTTAGCCTTGTAGTCAGATCCTGGGTCTGATTTTCAGTGAAGTGTACCCTGTGGCTTCAGGGGATATTAGTTTCCTTCAAAGGTGATATTGGAGGAATCTGGTCTTCAGAACATGTCTTAAGTTAGCAACTAAATGGCATAAATCTGATATTTTCTTTCCACAATGCTTTTAAGGCCATTAAAATAAGCAACTCCACTCCACAAATTTTACAATTATCATTGTTTGCATGCTTAAGTGCTGCAGGTACTTGTTCTCCCAACACCTGTCACTACAGTTAACTGCAGGTGAAAGCTGAGTAATCTTGCTGCCACTGCATGCCCAGAGTCATACCACACTACCTACCACCAGCATTGCTTTCAGACAGTGGGCAATCCACCTTCGAAATCTGACCCTAAGGGCCTGCTCTCTAGAACCACATAGGCATAGTTCCCCAGAAAAGAGAGTCCAAGGCAAAGCTTAAAACTACATTCTTTATTAGAAGGTACAATCCCAAGGAGTAAGACTGAGGGAAAAGAGAACAGAGGGGGTTTAGAAGAAAATGCCCCTTTGTGCATGGCCAACCTGCCCAGTGCTTTTGAAGAAACACTGCTAGTCATGGATTGTGGGATATTTCTAGATGAACTCTACAGAAAGACCATTGGGATAGTCTGTGACAGAGAAGACGGGGGATAGAGTGTGCCAACATCTTTGTGGTTTGTTGAGAATAGTCAACAGTTGATGGACATAGGAATTCATCTGCTGGCTTCTCCTGTCTGTTCTTCTCCCATTGACCAAATTTCACTTCGTGGAAATTGAACTACCCACACACATTTTCAAGTTGTTTCACCTGAATCATGGAGCATCTGCTGGGCAAGCCAGGTCGCTTGGACAGTGGCAGGTAGTTTACCAGAGACAAAAAGTGGGAGAAGCCAGGAAACCCGCAGCCAGCCTCAGGAGCTGGGGTGAAGCAGGTGTCCAAAGGCTCGGGAAAGACTAAAGACCACCAGAATCTGAGGCAGTGTACTGCAGAGCTCAACTGGCAGGTGTAGAAAGATGAAGTTTTAAAAAACAGGGATATCTAGTATCTAATATTTCACTGTCTTTTATGTGATGAGATGCGACGCTCCTCCTCCATCATCATGAATCCTCAGGAAAGGTCTATTAAGGTAAGATCACTGCATTGCACTGATATTATCTGGAGAACTGAGGCGAGGGAATTATTTTTACACCTAGGACAGTGTAAGGCAGAGAGATAAGATCACATACCAGAGGGAAGACCTGAGTCAGGCGGAAAGTTTGGTGGTCAAGAAATCAGAATGTGAAGTCTTCATGAGAATATAAACACTTGGAAACTCATAGAACACGTGGGAAGACTCTGGACTTAATAAATACTGAAGCAGGACTCAATCCAGTTGTATTTAAACTTTAAAGGACACGTGATACCAACTCACATACAGGTTTCACATGGTTGCCACTTGTTGGTTTGCTTAGGTCACCAGACAAGGACTTTGTAAACCTAGTCCATGTTGTGACCTGGCAGTGACCTGCACAGTTCATTCTTATCCAAGTCTCGATTACCCCAGACATGTTGTGAGAAAACTGATTTAGATGCTATTGATACCTTCCACTTCTATCTGTGACTCTAGTTCTGACCTACTTAAAATTTGGCAATTGTATTTAAGTAATGATTAAAGAAAAACAAAATACTTTAAGAGCCAATTTGCTATTTGAACCCAATCATACCTCCATAAATCTTGGTAAGCATTTTGTCATGCTGGATGGTAATATAATTTCTTCCACCGCAGTCACAGTATAGATATCTAGATTTAAATTAACTGGTTCTGTTCAAAGAATGGATTACTTTATCAGTTTCATCAGTATAAATTACATGGTGTTTTAATTTATTCTCTGGGAGCCACTACAGGTATTATAAGAACAAATTTGATCAAAGTTCAATCTAAAAGAAAGAAAACATATATAATGCTGAATGACATTTTCTATATTAAAGTGGCTTAAAATCTGTAAGAAGAGACAATTTTAATGAACTTTGTGAATATGCTGACCTCATTTCTGATAGAAGCACACATCATTTCAAGGGGAAAGGCTTTGAGAGTTGCAATTAAGGTAAATGTGCCTTGAGATAGTAAGTCCCTCTTTGTTCAAGCCCACTAGCTTGATATTGATGGGTTTCATTTGTATTAGCATCAGACACTATCTTCTAATTAATGAAAAAAATTTCTCCTTGCCCAACATCATTCCCTGGTATACTTGGCTTAGATATTTAAATGTCTGAAATGCTCAAGACCATTCTGGGTTCTTTAATTACTTTTCCTCACATTATGACTGACTTTTAAATAGGCAGAGTATTGTAGCCAAAGTATACGCTGCTTATAAGGCTACCCAGTAGGTGGTTATTGTGAAATCACTAAGGCGGGCTTGCTGCATTCTTTGTCTAAATTCTTGGGAAAGTTTCAAATTTTTAATTAACCTTCATTATTTTTATATTTAATTTCTCCACTTTTATTATGTGGATGGAGATAACTCTGAGTGGTTTTTTGGTTTGTCGAAACTGATTTGAAATCACGTTCTTTTTTAGGTTTTAGAAAATTTTCCAGGGTGAACCCTGTGAACTACGGAAGATCAACTGTGTGTTGTGTTTTTCAAAGTCACAGTTTCTCCTTCCTACTAAACTTTGTTGTCTTAAAGCAACCATGTTTAGTGGTTGACTGACGAACTATTTAAGGCATATTTTGTTGTCTAACTCCTTGAAACATTCTAGATTCAAGCACATCATAACATTACCATGTCTTTTCTTGTGGAGCATGGAAAGTTTGGGAAAGTGACAGACTTATTAACCTGAACACAAGTGTAATCAGCTCTTAAAATTAGGGTGGTATACCAGCCACACTCACCATTCAAGTGGCCAGATTTTCTCCTATTTTGAGTAAGCCTCTTTTGCCTATTTGCAAATGGGCACTTCTCTGAAAATAAACAATTACGTTTATGCATTGCCTGAGAGTTTTAAAATTCAGGATTTCAGATTTCATTGGTAGTTTCTAGGTTTTTCCAATTTTCTATTAGCTTGAAAACAATCTAAAGCTGTGTCTTGCATATAACAAAATTGTAATCACGTTTTCTGAGTTGCTAATCTCTATTAAATCAACAAAATGTTGCAGAATATTCAGAAAATAGGACAATAATTTGTACTGCTTCCTGTTTGATACTAAAATCTGAATTTCCTTATTGAATCTAATAGCTCAGTGCCATTACTCTGAACCTTGAAATATTTGTAGCAGTGTAAAATCTAGAAAACTTTTATATTACTAATGTGTTTGCTGGGGCATAATTTTTAAAAATCACCAAAATAAAATATTAATGTATAGATATACAACATATGATAATATCTTCTCAGTCCCTGCAACCCAGAGAGGCCCAAGAGCTGCTAGACCCACACATCCTGAGCCACCCATGCTGGAAAAGGCAGGTGTCACACGCCACGGGACCCCAGCCCAGGGCAGTCCCCATCGCACAGAATTGGCAGTCCCTGCAGGATCCAGGCCAGACACCAGGCTGGAACAAGTGGACCATGTTTCCCCCTGACACAATGACTAATCACCAAAGGAAAGACACCATAAACATGAAAAATCAAGAAAGTATGACATCACAAAAGGAAAATAATTACTCTCAAGCTCTAGATTGTATAGAACAGGAAGTTCTTGAAATGACTGACAAGGAATTTCAAGCAACAATTCTAAGGAAATTAAACGAGATATGAGAAAACAGTTAGACAACACAATGAAATAAAAAAAAGTATATAGGAACTGAAAGAAGAAATGTACAAAGAAATCAATTCCCTGAAAAAGAATGTAGCAGAGCTTGTGGAGCTTCAGGATTCATTCAATGAATTAAAAAGCACAACAGAGAGTTAAACCAGAAGGCTAGAACAAAAAGAAGAGAGAATTTCTGACCTTGAAGATGGCCTATTCGAAATAACATAGGAGAACAAAAGAAAAGAAAAAAGAATTGAAAAAACTGAAGAATTTTACCCCTAAGAATATGTACATCATTCACAGTAATATAATGCCACTACTAATAACTGTTTATTCAGACATCCACTATGTTTTTTAAACTGATGTGGTACTCTCCATATATTAGTATATTAAATGTGTATCAAAAATTGCACAGAGAATTCCAGTCAATCTGATACTTATATTTCTCTATTCTAGAATTAAAAGAACATCTTTGAAGTTATTTTCACGCTAATAAAAATATGTATTTCATCATTGAAAAAAAAAACTGAAGAAAATCTAAGAGAGACAACAGACAACCTTAAGCACTCAAATATCCAAATCATGGGTATTCCAGAAGGGGAGGAAAAAGGAAATGGCACTGAAAACATATTCAATGAAATAATAGCAGAAAAATTCCCAGGTATAGGGAAAGAAATAGATCTTCAGATTCAGGAGGCCCAAAGATCCCCAAATATATTCAAGCCAAAATGGTCCTCTCCAAGACATGTTACAGTCAAATTGGCAAAACTCAAAGACAAGGAGAGAATCTTAAAAGCTGCAAGAGAGAAGTGTCAAGGTACCTATAAGGGAGCCCCAATAAGACTAACATCTGACTTTTCATTGGAAACCCTAAAAGCTGGAAAGGAATAGGATGATATATTCAGAAAAATAAAAGACAAAAATTGCCAGCCAAGAATACTTTACCCAGCAAGGCTATCCTTCTGAAATGAAGTACAAATAGTATATTTCTCAGACAAACAAAAACTGCAGGATTTCACAACCACGTGACCAGCCTTACAAGAAATTCTCAAGGGAGTACTGGGTTTGATACCTGAAAATCAACTATCACCTCCATGAATACTCAAGAAAAAGCAAAACCCATCAATAAATTAAAAATGCTAACAATAAAGAGAAAAAATAGTTTATCTACCACCCCAAGAAAACAAAAAAAAAAGAAGACAAACAGGAAATCAGTGAGAAAGGAACAAATGATACACTCTACTTAATGACATTTGGGTCCAAGAAGAAACTAAACAGGAAATCAAAAAATTTATCAAAACTAATAAAAATAATTACACATCATACCAAAATCTGTGGGATACTGCAAACGCAGTATTAAGGGGGAAATTTATTGCATTAAATGCTTACTTCAGAAGAATGGAAAGATGGCAAGTAAACAACTTAACACTTCACCTTAAAGAACTAGAAAACCAAGAACAATCCAAACCCAAAATAAGTAGACAGAACAAATTAATTAAGATTGGAGCTGAACTAAATGACACAGAAAACCAAAAAACAATACAAAAGATTACTGAAACAAAAAATTGTTTTTTTGAAAAGATAAATAAAATTGACAAACCATTAGCAAGGGTAACCAAAAAAAGAAGAGAAAAGACCCAAATAACAAAAATTAGAAATGAAAAAGGTGATATTACAACTGATACCTCAGAAATACAAGGAATCATTACAAACTACTATAAAGAATTATACGCCAAAAAAACTTGAAAACCTGGAGGAAATGGATAAATTTCTGGATACATACAAACTAACAAAACTGAGCCAAGAAGATATAGAAAACCTGAACAGACCAATAACAATCAAAGAGACTGAAGCTATTATCAGAAGGCTCCCAACAAAGAAAAGCCCAGGACCAGAAGGGTTCACTGCAGAATTCTACCAAACATTCAAAGATGAATTGATACCAATCCTCTACAAACTATTCCAAAGATTGAAAGAGATGCCATTCTCCCAAACTCACTCTATGAGGCAAACACCATCCTGATACCAAAACCAGACAAAGGTACAAAAAAAAAAAGAGAAAATTACAGGCCAATACCCTTGATGAATGTAGATGAAAAAAATCCTCAATAAGATACTAGCTAACAGAATACAGCAAGACATACACAAAATAGTACAACATGATCAAGTGGGATTCATCCCAGGGATGCAAGGTAGGTTCAACGTATGCACATCAATAAATGTGATTCACCACATCAATAAAAGCAAGATCAAAAAACCTATGATCATCTCTATAGATGCTGAAAGAGCATTTGACTAAACTCAACATTCATTCATGATAAAGACTCTCTACAATTTAGGTATAGATGGAAAGTATCTCAACAAAATTTAAGCCATATATGATAAGCCCATTGCCAATATCATCATGAATGATATTGAACAGGAACTAGACAAGGATGCCCACTGTCACCACGCCTATTCAACACAGTGTTGGAAGTACTAACCAGAGCAATCAGAGAAGAGAAGGAAATAAAGGGCATCCAGATTGGAAAAGATGAAGTCAAACAGTCCTAGTTTGCAGATGACATGATCCTATATATCAAACAGCCTAAAGCCTCTACAGAAAAACTCTTAGAGTTGATAAATGATTTCAGCAAAGTTGCAGGATGCACAATCAACACTCAAAAATCAGTAGCATTTCCTTACTCCAACAGTGAACATGCAGAAAAAGAAACCAAGAAAACTAGCCCATTTTCAATAGCCACCAAAAAAATAAAATACTTAGGAATAAAGTTAACCAAGGATGTGAATAATCTCTATGATAAGAACTACAAACAACTGCTGAGAGAAATTAAAGAGGACACAAGAAGATGGAAAGATATCCCATGCTCTTGGATTGGAAGAATTGACCTTTTGAAAATGTCCATACTACCTAAAGTGATCTACAGATTCAATGCAATCCCCAGCAAAACTCCAATGACATTTTTCTTAGAAACTGAAAAAACTATCCTGACATTTATATGGAATAACAAAAGACCATGAATAGCCAAAGCAATCCTGAGCAAAAAAAAATAAAGCTGAGGCATAACATGACCTGATGTTAAACTATACTATTCTGCAAAGCTACAATAACCAAAATAGCATGGTACTAGCATAAAAATAGACACATGGATCTATGTAATGGAATAGAGAATCTAGAAATCAACCCATACACCTACAGTCATCTGATCTTTGATAAAGGCACCAAATCTACACACTGGAGAAGAGACTGCCACTTCAGCAAATGGTGCTGGGAAAACTGGATATTCATATGTAGGAAAATGAAACTAGACCTGTACTTCTCACCATATACCAAAATCAACTCAAAATGAACTAAAGAATTAAATATACATCCTGAAACAATAAAACTCCTTAAATAAAACATAAGGGAAACAGTCCAGGAAGTAGGAGTGGGCACAGACTTCATGAATATGACCCCAAAAGCACAGGCAACCAAAGGAAAAATAAACAAATGAGATTATATCAAAATAAAAAGCTTCTTCACAACAAAAGAAACAATTAACAGAGTGAAAAGACAACCAACAGAGTGGGAGAAAATATTTGCAAAATATACATCTGACTAAGGATTAATATCCAGAATATATAAGGAGCTCAAACAACTTTACAGCAAAAAAACCCCAAATAACCCAATTTAAAAATGGGCAAAGGAGCTAAATAGGTATTTCTCAAAGGAAGATATACAAATGGACAACAAACACATGAAAAAATGCTCAACATCACTCAGCATTTGGGAAATGCAAATCAAAACCACTTTGAGGGCCGGCCCGGTGGCGCACTGCTACAGTGCGCCACTTGGGAGCGCAGTGGCACTCCCACCGAGGGTTCAGATCCCACATACAGACCAGTTCCCGCTCGCTAGCTGAGCAAGGTGCGGACGCAACACCGAGGGTTGCGATCACCGTTGCCGGTCCCGGTCCGTACGGGTGCGACACTGAGGGTTGCAGTCCATTGCCGGATACGAAAAAGACAAAAAAAGGAAAAAAAAAAAACCACTTTGAGATGCCATCTCACTCCAGTTAGGATGGCTAACATCTAAAAGACTGAGAATGATAAATGCTGACAAGGTTGCAGAGAAAAAGGAACACTCGTACACTGTTGGTGGGACAGCAAAATGGTGCAGCCTTTATGGAAAATGGTATGGAGGTTCCTCAAACAATTACAGACAGATCTACCATACGACCCAACTATTCCACTGCTGGTTATATACCCAGAGGAATGGAAATCATCATGTCGAAGGGATACCTGTACTCCCATGTTTATTGCAGCACTATTTAGAATAGCCAAGAGTTGGAAACAGCCCACATGTCCATCATCAGATGAGTGGATAAGGAAACTGGTATATCTACACAATGGAATACTACTCTGCTATAAAAAAGAATGAAATACTACCATTTGCAGCAACATTTGTGGACTTAGAGAAAATCATATTCAGTGAAACAAGTCAGGCATAGAAAGAGAAACCACATGTTCTCACTTATTTGTGGGAGCTAAAAATAAATAAATATATAAACAATAAACAGTGAGGGTGGGAGAAGAAGACAACTATCACAACAATTCATTGAACTTGTTAAGAGAAGTGAATGGATATGATGTTGATGAAGGGAGAGGGGAGAGAGGAAGGGGAGAAAGAGGAACTGGTAAAGGGACACAAAAATCAACTACATTGTATATTGGCAAGCTTAAATTTTTTTAAAAAAATCCTCTCAATTATTTAACTGTCCATTATGCATCTCTATCTGGATCAGAGCAAAGAACAACAAAAAATTTGAAAAAAACTTCTGAATAATTAAAATTGATATTATAAAAAATCTATATACTCTAATCATATACTTTGCTGATTGAGAGTATTGAGAGTTTTCATTTATACACTTCAGTCAGATATCCTAACAGGTAGAATATTCAAAAGATAAGACCTTAATCTGCATCTTAGTCACATAACTTTTGAGGTAGTGGGTCTTACAAAATTTTATCAGGGGCCATTCCACCACTCTTTTCTTCAAGACAATATCTGAAATGTATTAGAAAAGCACTATCACAACAAAGATGACATAAACTTTGTCATAAAGGTTAGCTTAAACTTCTATGTAACATGTGTGCAATGTTCAGTATGAAGGAAGCTTCTAGGTTCTGAAAATGTGGTGCATACACAAGTGCTTCTTTCATTTTGGAGGGAGATTTTCTAGGTACTACTGCTACATAGTAAAACAACCCAGCTTTAGTGGTGGACAACAGCAACTATTTCATTATGCACATGGATCCTGTGGTTTGGAAATTCAGTGAGAGCACAGCAATGGTGGCTTGCTTCTGCTCTATAATATCTGGGACCTCAGCAGAGAAAACTCAAAGGCTGAGGGTGATGAGACAGCTGGAGACCAGAGTCACCCAAAGGTTTGCTCAATTATATGGTGTTCAGAGAAGGGGGACTAAACTTCACCATTTGATGTAGTAGTGGCAAGAATGCACTGTCAAAGACCTGTGGGATGGAAGACACTGTTGTCGCCATTTTTGGAGAACACAATTTGCCACAGTATGTGATACCTTGGGTGAATTTGCTTCCTTGATCAATCTTCCCATTTTCCAAAATAAAGAAAACTGTATATGCTAACATGTGCCCCATGCCCACGCTCCCAAAAACAATCACAAAGTAGGCACATTTTTAATGGAGCAGGTAAGTCACCCCTTTCCAAGGATAACTTGGTTAATGAATATGCACAGAAGCCCAGCAGAAAACCCTCTCTGACATATATTTGTATAATAGCTAGCCAATCACCTGCAAGATGTAAACTAGGAATAAGTTACTTACAGGGTTGTGGTGCGAATTACAAAAAGTTGCTTTGAAAAGTGTCTGGCACTTATTAAATATGCAAAGTATTTTATTTATAACTATAAATATCACCAACATATTACATTATTAGTGTTATTCTCAAGTAACTTCTGAAATTCCTTTGCCAGTCTTCCTAACTGGACTCCAAAAGATCTCAAATAATAATGCATTTCTGAGGTATATCTCTATTTACAAAGGGACTGAACTAGAAAGGAAGAGAATTATGATAAAGAAGACTTCCATATTCAGCAAAATGGCATGTGTCCCTTTGTCATGATGATTTCCATTCCTTTGGCTATACAACAAGCAGTGGAATGCTGGAACATTTGTTTTCCATAATAGCTGCACTAATGTACAGTCCCACCAACAGTGTAGGAGGGGTCTGCTTTCTCTGCATCCTCACCAGCATTTGTTTTTCTCTCTCTTTTTGAAAACGGCCCATCTAACTGCTTTTGCCCATTTTTTTCATTATTACAAATCATGATTATTATTAATTATTAGCATATTCACTATTACAAATTGTGATTTTTCTTTATGACCTTGACATGTCCTATCATTCCCCAAATTCTCTCCCACCCTCCATCTTGAATATCCTTAGGTTTGTTCTCTTCTTCTGAAAGTTCAATGCATTGTTGTGGTCTTTCCTTTCTTTTATTTTCTTTCTTTCTTTTTTTTTTTTTTCCTTTTCTTTCTTTTTTCCTTCTTTCCTTCTATTCTTCTTTTCTTCCTTCCTTCTTTCCTTCCTTCTTTCCTTTCTTCTTTCTTAACACCCAGTTATGAGTGAAAATATGTGGTATTTCTCTTTCCTTGTCTGGCTTATTTCAATTAACATAATTTTCTCTCCAGACTCATTCATGTTGCTGCACCTGGCAGAATTTCATTCTTTTTTATGACAGAGTAGTATTCCATTGTTCATATATACAACATTTTCCTTATCCAGTCATCTGTCAATGGACACTTAGGTTGGTTCCATATTTTGGCTATTGTAAATAGAGCTGCAATGAAGGTGGGAGTGCAGGTATTCCTTTGACATGATGATTTCCATTCCTTTGGATGTATACCCAGTAGTGGTGGCCAGTCTAACAGGAGTGAGACGATGTCTCAATGTGGTTGTGATTTGCATTTCTCTGATGGCTAGTGGTGCTGAGCATTTTTTCATGTACCTGTTGGCCATTTGTATGTCTTCCTTCGAAAAATCTCTATATGTTTCCTTTGCCCATTTTTTAATTAAAATTTTTTAATGTATAGTTGTTTGAGTTCTTTGTATATTCTGAATATTAATCCTTCTTCAGATGTATAGTTTGCAAATATTTTCTCTCATTCCATAGGTTGTCTTTCCATTCTGTTGTTTCCTTTGCTGTGCAAAACCTTTCTGTTTGAATAATCCCATTTGTTTATTTTTTTCTTTTGTTGCTTCTGTTTTGAGGGTCTTATTCACAAAATCTTTGTCCAGTTTTACTTCCTGGTATGGTTTCCCTATGTTTTCCTTTAGTAATTTTATTGTTTGGGGTCTTATATTTAAGTCTTGTTCCATTTGGGGTTGTTTTGGTGAGAGGTACAGGTCCAGTTTCATTCTTCTGCATACAGATGTCTAATTTTCCCAGCACCATTTATTGAAGAGGCAGTCTTTTCCCTAATGTATGTTCTTGTTGTCTTTGTAAAAGATTGGTTGGCTGTAAGTATGTGGGTTGAGTCTTGGGTTTTCTATTTTGTTCTATTGATCCAAGTGTCTGTTTTTATGCCAGTACTATGCTGTTTTGGTTACAATAGCTTTGTAATATAATTCAAAGTTGGGTACAAAAGAATTATACACCATGAACAAGAGGAAATCATCCCAGGAATGCAAGGTAGTTTCAACATATGCAAGAAAATAAATGTGATATACCACATCAACAAAACCAAGGACAAAAACCTTATGATTATCTCAATAGATGCAGAAAAAGCATTTGACAAAATTCAACATCCTTTATGATAAATACTCTCAGCAAATTAGGTATAGATGGAAATTACCTCAACATAATAAAAGCCATTTACAATGACCCAATCACCAATATTATCCTGAGTAGGGAAAAACTAAAAGATTTTTTCCTTAAGAACAGGAACAAGACCAGGATGCACACTCACACCACTCCTATTTAACATAGTATTGTAATTACTAGCCAGAGAAATCAGGCAAGAAAAAGAACTAAATGGCAAACAGATTAGAAAAGACAAAGTTGAACTACCCTTGCTTGTAGACAACATGATATTATATATAGAAAAACGTATAGATTCTACCAAAAAACTCTTAGAGCTGATGAACAATTTCAGTAATGTTTCACGATACAAAATTAACACGTAAAAATCAGTAGTGTTTTTATACTCCAGTAACAAACTATCAGAAAAGGATATTAAGAAGGCAAGCCCATGTCCAATAGTCACCAAAAAATAAAATACCTTGGAATCAATTTGACCAAGGACGTGAAAGATCACTACAGTGAGAATTACAAAACACTACTGAAAGAAATGAAAGAGGACACAAAAAGGTGGAAAGACATACCATGCTCTTGAATGGGAAGAATCAACATTGTGAAAATGTCCATTCTACCCAAAGCAATCTACAGATTCAATGTAATCTCCATCAAAATACCAATGACATCCTTTACAGAAATAGAAAAAGCAATCCTAATATTCATATGGAATAACAAAATACCCCAAATAGCCAAAGCGATCCTAAGCTAAATAAATAAATAAATAAATAAAGCTGGAGGCATAGCACTTTGCCTCTTTCTTAATCACATTTTTTATGTGTGTGCACTGTTGAGTTGATTGGTGTCCTTATATGTTCTGTATGTTGTCTGATGTGTTCTTTAGAATTCCTTTCTCCCATTCTGGAGGTTGTTTCTTGATTGTCTCCCTTGCTTTTTAATTTGATGTAGTCCCATTCACATATTTCTGCTTTAGTTGCTTGTAGCTTTATAGTCTCATTCAAAAAAGTGCTACTCACTCCAATTTCGTGTAGCATTTCCTCTAATTTATCTTCTAAGTAGTTTCATGGTTTGGGGTGTTAGACAGATTTTTAATCCTTTTTGGGTTTGTTTTTGTGTGTGGTGAGAGGGGTCTAGTTTCAGTCTTCTGCATGTGGATATACAGTTTTTGTAACACCATCTATTGAAGAAGCTGTCTTTTCCCCATTATATATTTTTGGTACCTTTGTACAAAATCAGTTGGACGTAAATGAGTGACTTTATTTCTGTGCTTTCTATTCTGTTCCATTGGTCTATTTTTATGCCAGTACCATGCTGTTTTGGTTACTATAGCATCATGCTATATTTTAAAGTCAGGAAGTGTGATGCCTCCAACTTTGTTCATTTTGTTCATGATTTCTTTAGCTATATGAGGTCTTTTGTAGGTCCATACTGTAGTGGATTGAATTATGTTACCCCCAAACTCACTGGAACTTGAATTGTGTCTCCAAAGCTTTGTGTATTATAAACTTGGCCCCCACTGTGACTGTTAAGAGGGTGGGAAATCCTATTATGGTAATTGAAAGGTGGAGCCTTGAAGAGGTTATTAGATTGTAGGACCATGAAGTAGTGAACAGAATACAAATGGTGATCAGATGCATGGTTCTGAGGTCTTTAAAAAGAGAGGGAATGAGGAGGTTAGTCTCTCTCTGCTCTCACTGCTTCCACTACTTTGCAATGTGAGACCCCTGGGTCACTGTCTCCACTACCAGATGGACTTTAGACTTCCCAGCTTCAGAAACTATAAGCAATAAATGTCATTTTCTTTATAAATCCCCAGTTCCATGTATTTAGTTTTAAGCAACAGAAATGGACTAATACACATACAAATTTTAAAATCATTTTTTCTGTTCCTGTGAAGAATTGAATTTGAGATTTAAAAATTTTCAAAAGATTGATGAAACAAAGAGTTGCTTTTAAATTAATAAACCTCTAGCTAGACTGACAAAGTAAAAAAGAGTAAATACTCAAATAAATAAAATCAGAAATGAAAATGGAGACATTACAATTGATACCACAGATATACAAAGGATCATAAGAAACTACTATGAACAACTATATACCAACGAACTGCAAAACCTAGAAGAACTGAATAAATTCCTGGACACATACACCTTACCAAGTATGAATCATGAAGAACTGGAAAACCTAACCAGACCAATAACAAGTTTTGAGATTGAAGCAGTAATAAAAAGTCTCCAAACAAAGAAAACCCCAGGAGCAGATGGCTTCACTGCCAAATTCTACAAATATTTAAAAAAGAACTAATACCAATTCTTCTCAAATTCTTGAGAAAATCGAAGAGGAGGGAATACTTCCAAGCTTATTCTATGAGGCCAGCATTACCCTCATGCCAATACCAGAAAAAGACACAACAACAACAAAAAGAAAAGTACAGAAAAAAGTCCCTAATGCACACAGATGCAAAGATCCTCAACAAAATACTAGCAAACAGAATCCAACAACACATTAAAAAGATATACACCATGATCAAGTGAGATTCATCCCAGAGATGCAATGATCAACATATATAAATCAATAAATGTGATATATCACATCAACAGAATGAAGGAAAAGAGTATATGATAATTTCAATGATGCAGAAAAGCATTTGATAAAATCCAATGGCACTGCATGATGAAAGCATTAAACAAATTAGTTATAGAAGGAATGTACCTCAATACAACACAGGTCACATATGACAAACCCACAGCTGATATCATACTGAATGGCCAATAACTGGAAGCTTTTCCTCTGAGATCTGATGAAAGACAGGGATATCTACTTTCCCCATTCTCATTCAACATAGTACTGGAAGTTCTGGCCAGTGCAATAAGACAAAAGAAAGCAATAAATGGCTTCCAAATTGGAAAGGAAGTCAAACTACCCCACTCATGCAGATAACTATTTCCTACACATAGAAAATCCAAAAGATTCCATCAAAAACTTACTAGAACTAACTAATAAACAAATTCAGTATAGGGGAAGCATACAAAATCAACACACAAAAATCAGTAGTCTTTCTATATGCCAAGAAGGAAATAGCCAAAGAAGAAATCAAGAAAGTAATCCCATTCACGATAGTTACCAAAAAGAAAGAAAGAAAGAAAGAAAAAGTAATACCTAGGAGTAAATTTAACCATGGAGGTAAAAGACCTTTACAATGAAAACTATAAAGTATTGGTGAAAAAAAAAATTGAAGAGGACACGAATAAATGGAAAGATGTCCCATGTTCTTTGGTTGGAAGAATTAACATCATGAAACTGTCCGTATTACCTAAAGCAATCTACACACTCAATGAAATTAGAATAAAAAATTTTTCTTTTGATATAAAAGAGAATGTTCCTAACAAAATGACCTGTCTGCAGACAGCAACTATAAACTTTGGACAAAATAAACCAAGAAAAGAAAGATTTGTATTGCTCTGGAGACTGCATGAAAGTAGGCAAGCTTTTTAGGGGCATCGGAACTTTAAAGATTCAATCAGTAAAGACCAGGTTTCCAATTTTTGTGGCTTTTCCCTGGAAACAGACAATCATGAGGTAACAAATGTAGTAAAGATACTGCTAGAAATTCTATCATATTTCTGGTTGAAAGAACTAGTGTGTGGAGCCCTGGGGCCATCAGGGCTGCAGAGAGGAGACAGCCATCAAATGTAAGCCAAAGTTCTGTGTATACATTTTATTTAAGTCTATAGTATTTCCCTGAACCTCAGTATGTATTTCAGACTTAAATCTGATCAGTATCTTGCTGCATGCATGATAAAGTTTGCAATCTGAGTATAGTTAATTTTATTGCATGTTAAGACAAATATTCCAGATTCTTGCAAAGAATATCACAGATTCCAGATCATTACAACATAACCAGTACAATACACAACTACTCAAGATATAAAAAGCCAGGAAAATATTTTCAGTATATTATTGGCAGAAAGATAATCAACTCTGTGATGACCAGAATATTGTAATTATCATGTAAGGACTTTAAAGTAGTTATTATAATTATGTCCAATGGAGCAAAGGGAAATAACTCATAATAAATAAATTGTCTTGTTTGGGGTGATACACAGATATATTTATATATTATTCTATCTCTTCGTTGAGATTTTCTAACTTTTTATTTATTATAATTTATTTCCCTTTGTCCCATTGAACATGATTATAATAACTATATTAATGTCCTTAGTGAATAATTCCAGTATATCATTATCTTTTCTTTTAATCATTTTGAACAGAAAATTTTGAACTAAATTTTTTTTAATTGCTGAATGGATCTGGAAGTGAATGGAGATAACAAAAAAAAATCAGTGATTTTGAAGAGAGGTACATACAATTGTGCAATCTAAAGAAGAGGAAGAAAAAATACTTCTAAAAATAATACAAGAGCCTCAGAAACTTGTGGGACAAAATAAAGTTCCAACTTAAGTTCAACTAGAGTCCCAGAGGAGCAAAGAGAGAAACACATATCAATATATATTATTGCCTATTTATATAAATAGCACTTTATGTATTGCTATGAATGCATAATTATTGTATATTTGAAATATATAAAATATTATTTTATACATTTAAATATTTAAATACATATCCTTGTTTAAAGTAAAAATTGTATTATTGTGGTGCTTTAATATTTATAAATATAATAGCGAAATTAATGATGGGAAAGAATATTGAACACTACAATATACAAAAAATGCAGATAAAACTAATGGAAAACAAATAATAAAAAGGCACACCTAAATCAATGGATATAAATCAAAAATCACTTTTTGAAATACTAATTTATTTTATATGTATACACACATATATTATATTTCAACTAAAAAACTAAAAGGGTCAAACTGGATATAAAAATAAGAATCAATTATATAACGTCTGTAAGAAATTCACTTTAAATATAAAAAGATATATTGGTTGAAAGTAAATGCATTTTTAAAAGAAAGCTACATCATGCAAATAGTAAGTATAATAAAGTTGGAGTGGCCTATTAACTTGGGATAAAATAGACTATAACAATACTAATATTGCCAAATATAAATGGACCACTTCATAATGATAAAGTGGTCAATTTATCAGGACAACATGGCAACCATAAATGTGTATGCACATAATAACAGAGATTAAAAATTTGTAAAGCACAAACTAACAAAAGGAAGAGAGAGAGAATTCTGCATGATAAAGATTTTAACATCCTCTTGGCAATTAATAGAAAAATTAAGTAAATCAGTAAAAACCTAGCAAATATGAAAATCACTATTAATCACTTTGACTTAACTGCTATGTATAGAATACTAAACCCATGAACTTCAGAATAAACATTTCCAAGTATAAGGGGCACATTTAAAAATAGACACATATAGATGAGTCACTAAATAAGTGTTAGCTAATTTTAACAATTAAAATTATACAAAGTATACTCAGAGGTAGCAGAATAATTAAAATCAACAGAAATCAACAATAATAAGATATATAGAAAAATTTCAAATCTTTGAAAATTAAACAATATTCTCCTAAATAAATCTATTAATTATGAAAGAAATAACCAAAGAAATTAGAAAATATTTTAAACTAAATAATAATAAAAAATATTGACATTCACATTAAAATTTGTGTGAAGCAATAAAGCAGTACTTAGAAAGAAATTTATAGTTTTAAATTATTTTATTAGAAATTAAGAAAAGTCTTCAATGTGCTGTGATTTCACTTCAAGATTAGAAGAGTAAAGTAGACACAAAGTAAAGAGAAACAAATATAAAAAGAGCAGATATCAATGAAATTGAAAAGAAAGAAAAAATAAAGTCAATACATTTGATAAATGATCAACAGAATTGGTATACAACTACCTAAACTGAGAAAGAAAAATAAAATATTAGGAAAAAGAGAGATTCTAACTACAGATCTATCATAAATTAAAAGGATATCAAGAAATTATTATGCCCCAGCCCACAACCAGGCACACCACCAGCACCTCAGGGCCCGCCCAGACTCCTGAGGCATAGAGCTGAGGACTGGACCCCCCCACACACAACTAGGCATACCACTAGCACCAAGGAGTATGCCGAAATCTTCACCTCCATGTGGGTGGCCCACCACAGCCACCACAGCAACCATGGCTGCTGCAAAAGTGGCTGGACATCACAACCACCACACAGATGGTCTGCCAGCCACTGGACTGCATTGACACAAGGAGAGTCACTAGCAGAGACCAAAGAAAAGAAGAGGATGTCTCTGTCCACAAAGCCCATTCCAGAGTGACAGAAGAAGCATCTATTCTATGATAATATTGGGGGACCTGATCACATCTCTCAGCATTGGACAGATCATCTAGGCAACAAGTCAACAGAGTAACCATTACTCATTCAGAGGGAGAGAAGAAATCTAGGGTTATCAGTGGTGGGAGGGGGGAGGGGGAGGGATAGGGAGAGATTGGACAAGGGGCATAAAGAATAAGTACAATTTGTAAAAATATACATACTAGTAATATTGATTTTATCAACATATGTCAGCATTGAATCCCAAAAATATGTATAATCAATTATGATTCAATAAAAAAAAAGAACAAATGCACAAGCTTGGACACTTAATCAAGCACAGGGTAAAGCTGACATCATGTCTTGAAAATAAAGGAGCCCACTCAGGGCTGAATAACAGCCGTGGAATGTCCACACTGAAGCGAGCAGATGGCATACTTGTGAGTCAGACCAAGGTTTGCCTCTGAAAACAGTTTCAGATCTTCAACATGCAACAAAACCGGTGATGCAGGCTTCAGAGTTCCATTGTTTTTAAGCAGGACATGAAAGGACCCAGTCAAGAGCATGGGTTTGGGGGTAGGGGAAAGGTGGTGAAGGACAGAACTGAGTAGACTGTACCCCATAGCCGTCCCGCTCTCCCCATCCCTACCCTGACCCGAGTAGAGAACTTCCATGGTGATCTATTTCCCTTTTGGGGTTTACATGTAAATTCTAATTAAGGAAAAGTTTCCATGGCAAAACAAGTTGAAAATTACTGTTCTGTGCTATCATGACCACAGTATTTTTTTCAATCCTCCAAATTATCATTTCCTTCTGATTATAGAATCAATATGTTCATTGCTAAATATATCATAAAAAAGTACAAAGAAGAAATTACAAGTTACCTATAATCCTACCATCTTGCAATAACTACAGTTTTCATTTTGATGTACATTTTCCAGTCTTTTTTCTATACATTTATACAAGTGTTTGTGATTGCAAATATATATATATTTCAATGAAGTTGTTTTATAACTTCCTTTTTCATTTAATAAAACATTGTGTGATTAATCATTTCTGCAACAGGGTTTTAAAAATAGCTACATGGTATTCTTCAGATGTACTATACTTAATCAGTTTCCTATTATTGGATATTTAGATTGCATCTAATGTCCCAATTATAAATAAATATTCTTTCATAAAAAAGAAACTATTATGACATTTTATGCCAATAAAGTCATCATCTTAGATGAAATGGTTAAATTTCTTAAAGTATATAACTAATCAAAGCTGGCACTTAATAAAAGAAAGAAGAAATTGATTTAATTATAAAGGCTTTTTCTTTAAAGAAAACATCAGTTCCTGGCAGACTCAAGAGGTCTCGAGGAGGTGAGAAGGCATTTACTGAAATTTGTGAAGGGAAAGAGGGTCTAGACTTTTGCAGAGCAAAGTACAGAAGAGCACAGTGCTGCCAGAGACAACTCTAAATCTGTGTAGAGAGCCTCGTCAGTCTTTGGCTGAATAGTGATGTGAACATATAAAAAGAAAATATCCAAAATGTGGAAAGAACCATAAGAAAGGATTAGACTGAACAATTCCTATAGCTTACATGGGACTCCAACCATACAGGAAAACCTTGTAATACACAGGGTAGAGTCTTTAGAATACATTGGATAGTTTTTCAGAAGGATATTGCCTTGCTAGAGGAGTAAATTCACCCTAGATTGCAAGCTACCCTGGACCCGCCCTAAAAACCTTAAAAGCAAGTCTTAAAAGGATTCTGAGTAAATTAAGTGCATCGTCAAACAAACTCTAACAGTATATTAATGAAAGACAAACCAGTAACACACAACATAAAATTCTCAAAGTCTGGCATACGATTAAAATTTGTGAAGCATGCAAAGATGCAGAATAATATAACTCATAAACAGTAGTAAAGTCAGTCTATAGAAAGAGACCTATAAATGATGGGGATGATAAATCTAGCAGAGGACAAAAATTAGTAATTATAAATTTGTTCCATATGTTCAAAAATGTTGAGAAAATATGAGTATGATAAGGAGACAAAAAAAACTGAATAGAACTTCTAGATTAAGAAAATGCAAAATCAGAAATAAAAAACATACTGACTGGAATGAACAGCAGATCAGACTCCCCAGAAGAAATGACTAGTAAACTGGAAGACATAGCAATAGAAACTATTCAAAATAAAACACAGAAAGAAAAAAAAAGATAAAAAATAATAAACTAATAGTCATTTGTGGGTCAATAGCATAGAGTCCAATATGCATATAATTGAGGGAAAAGGGACAGAAAAATACCTCAAGAAATAATGCCAAATTTACCAAATTTGATAAAAGCTATGAATCTAAAAATTCCAGAAGCTCACCAAGTTCCAAGCACAATAAGCATTAGAAAAAACGCTCCAAGGCAATCATAATCACATTGCTGAACACCAGTGATAAAAAGAAAAAATATTACAAGCATCCAATAAGGAATGCAGAAATGGGGATGAATTATACGTTACTTATGAAAAGATAAGTCTGAGAAATTATTCATCTGATATCACAAGCCAGCATTCAAGGATGAAAGAGGGTTAATGTACTAAAAAATAAGAGATTTTTAATCTAGAGTTCTTTGCCCAGTTAACTATCTTTCAAAATAAAAGCTAAATAATTACATTTTCAGACCAAAAACAAAAGTTAGATAATTAATCATCAGCATATCTGAAGTAAAGTAAATATAAAATAAACTTCTTCAGTCAAGAAAAAAAATTATACCACTCAGAAATTTGTGTATATGAAGGACCGCAAACAAATGAAAAACAGCAGAAAAGGGTGTGTGTGTGTATGTATCACACACGCATACACAGACATAGAGAGATAGATACAGATATCTCACAGGCTATTTTAATGTATATATATGACATTCGCACATATCTATCTCTAGATATTCTTCTCATTGTTTATGTCTTTAGAGGAAAAATAAGACTTCCAGCTGTGACAGCATGAAGAGGTTGGTGAATATCTTCCACACATACACATACAAGAAAAGAAAATGCTTTATGAAATTGTCTGAAGACTACATTCCCATCTCTGGAAATTGACAAAAGGCAAACAAATTGAGTTTTTATTCATGAGACGCTAAAAGAACCTCTTGCTTGGGGCTTCTCTCCTTCTCCCCAAACTCAGTTGATGGGAATGGTATTTTACGAGGGCAGAGCTAGTAACAGAAACCAGAGGGGCAAACTTAACTTAAGCTGGGAAGTGAACACCCAGGGATGTTGAAACCTTGCACCCCTCCTAGCCTATGGTCTATTCTAGTTGCAGAGAGACCCTGGAAATGACAGAGCCATAGAAGCTGTCCACAAACTCCTGGTTATCTCGGGAAAAACTTGCGCATGCAGGGGAGAACTGAGACAGCCTAGTGGCAAGTAAAAGCTGAGAAAATTTTGAAAACTTGTGATGTGCTCCCCACCCACCTCACACATGCACATATCTATCTGCAAAGACTGTAAAACTTACAGACTTGAGATGTTTGAGCAAAATCTTTACCAGAATTACTAGCTAACCACTATGTTAGGCAGTCACAGGGTTAAGACCTGGAATACTAGACTGAAAAATAAAATATAAGAATTCAAAAACAGAACACAGACATTAGCAGCTACACACCACATAGGAAGACACGTTCCTTAGTTTAATTCCAGGAAAATTCCTTTAAAGTTAAGGGAAAAATCAAAACTCAGAGATGCTACCATATATTATCTGGAAAGACCAGTTTTCCACCAAAAATTAGGAAACATGCAAAGAAACAAGAGATATAATCAAGGGGAAAGGGTCAAATAAATTGACTTAGAACAGGCCCCAGATGTTAGATTTAGCAGGTGATGATTCAAAGCAACTATATAAATATGAACAAATGTACAAATATGTTCAAATAATGAAAGAAAAGTATGTTTAAATAATTACACAAAAAGTGGTAATGACTCAACAATTAGAGAATCTTAAAAAAAGAAAAAATATCTATCAAAAACAAATCTAAGGAAATAACCAGAGTTGAAAAGTTTTAAAAAGTCAAAAATTCACTAGATGGATTTAATAGCAGATATGGATGACAAAAGAAAAGGTAAATGAATGTGAAGATAAATCAATAGAAATTATTCAGTTTGAAAACCAGAAATGAAAAAGATTGGCAAAAAAAAAAATGAACATAACCTCAGAGCCAAGCACACCAACAAACATCAAGCATACATACACTAAGAATCCCATAGGAGAGGAGTGGGAGAAAGGGGTAGAAAAAATATTTGAAGAAATAATGGCTGATAACATCTCAAGTTAGATGGCAAACACTGATGTACATGTCCGAGAAACTCAACATACTTCAAGTAACATAGAATCAAAGAGGTTCACACCTAGACAAGGACAAGAGGAAAAATTGAAGGCCAGGAGAAAAACTGCTCATCACATACAAGGGAACAAAAGTACGAATAATAGCTGATTTTTCATTAGGAATAGGGTAGGTAAGAATGCTGTGGAAAGATATAATCGAAGTACTGAGACAATACACTATCAACCAAGAAGTTCATATCCTGCAAGACTGTCTTGCAAAGTAAAAATGAGATCAGCCTATTAGCCAAAATGAAGTAATAAAGAAATGAATTACAGCCTAGTCTAAACACTTAATTTTTTAAAAGGACCCAATATATAAAGTAATGTTTTCAAGACATTGGGAATCAGGTAACAGAGGACAAGGATCCTAGAGAGATTGAAAATGACCTGGGTGAGTCCTGTGATTGCCCCAGTTTACCACCTGGAGTTAGATTCCAGGCTTTGGCACAGAGGGGAGACTCAGAAGGAACCTGGTGGTCTTCCTGGGAGTTCAGAAAGGGTAAGGAATCTGGAGTGTTCAGGGAAGACCACCAGAGAAGTGCA
>NW_007741812.1:22436-23865 GCF_000696425.1 Galeopterus variegatus | reverse complement strand
TGAGTCACTCTGACGTTCAGAAATGATATTTTCCTTTCCTTGATCAAACCAGAAAACCATTTTCATTAAAATGGGTTAAAAAGAAAACCTGCATGTCTAAAGTTAAAGCATGACTAATGCATTGGAGAAATTGTTCAACACAGTTCAACCTGGTAAAAATATTACTTCTATACCTATGCCAAGGTTAGTATCAGGTTAGGTTATCTGCAATTCGAGTGCCAGATGTGTGTGTGTGTGTTGGTGTGCTCGCGTAAGTGTGCATGAACTTTCCCCTGGAGAGTCATAGACACTCCCAGGCATGACTTTACAGAAAGTTTCTTACAGAGAGCTAAGTTCAATAGTCTTTGGGTAATTTTGTTTCCTCTATATTCTTTCCCTATCTTCTCTTGACACTCTTTGTTGAGCTAGCTACTGTTTTTCTCCAACCCGCTAGGTTTTCAATAAGTTTCCTGTTGTGCATTGGGATAGCAGTGTTCATGGAAAATTGCTTTGCCTAGGTGATCTGAGCCAGTTCCTCCCTCCCCCTTATTTTATAATTTAGAGACAAGTAACGAAGTGCTTACAGTGCAGGAATTTACTCCAGAAGACTCCGAACCATTTGCTGACATTTTACAGCTTAATCCCAGCTTTAATTTCATAACTAGTGCTCAAAACAGAAGAAGGACACAGAGGTGTGCACTTGAAAATACATTTATAGCCTTTCATTTTGAGATTTCAAAAACATTAACCAACATACTCAAATTCCCTTTAAATTCATATGGAGAACTAATATACTATGCTCTAAAAAAACTTGGAGAATTAGAGCCAAGAACCAGTTGCGAAGGTAACAAAGATTGAAATCAGAATATTCAGGGGGACTATGATTTGTAAGAAAACTTTGGGAGTTCAACTAGTGTATTCTCCTGCCTCCAGACAGTGCTCTAACAAACAGCTTCAATTTTAAAAAATATTTTGGCCCCTGCATCAAATTGTCTAGTTGATGGCACTTAGGCAAAATGACAATAATCACAGTTAGCATAAATGCACTATTTTAATAGTTTTACACGTATTAATTCATCGAGTCCTTATGACAAACCTGTGCTTTGAGTACTGCTGTCTTCCCAATTTTCCCATTGAGGAAACTGAGGATTAGAGAGGTTAAGTTACTTGCCCAAGGTCACAAAGCATGCGAGTGGTAGAGCCAGGATATGAACACAAGCATATGGTCAAGAGATTGTCACTGTGGAAAGCTGTTGGGGCAGTGTAAAAAAGGATCCTCCCCCAAAAGATCCTCCCCAAATTGCACCACGGGAAAAAATAATCGAATACATTTAAAGTAAGCCTGAAGATCTAATTACTTCTCTTTTTACTTGATTGATCCCCAAATTGCCATCTAGTCTCCTGGGGAGGTTCCTGGGAAGCTATGACACAAATGACACCAACTACCCAA
>NW_007741812.1:15842-21258 GCF_000696425.1 Galeopterus variegatus | reverse complement strand
AGATGACACCATGCCGAGATTTGCAATCCCCTTACCGGTCAAAAAAAAAAAAAAAAAAGAATAATGAGAAAGGTGTGGTGCTAGCAACTCAACCAAGGAAAATGGGTCCTGAGTTACATCACTCACATCCCTGAGATGATTTGCATAGCTCAGGGCATCCAAAGAGACCAAACATGGAGCTGAGGTTCTCCCTTTAATGACACATGAACTGAAATCCCTCATACCCGTTCCCTTATTCTGCACATATGTATTGACAGTCTAGGCTAGGCTGGCTACGAAAATGGTGAAGATCTAATACTCATTCTTGAAGAGTTCTAAGTTTGGTCTACTCTGTGCCTTGTTTTCTTCCAGCAGGAAGCAATACTACACCCCACTCCTTCCTGAGGGTGCCACGTGAATGTTTGAAATACAAAAAACATGGGAAGGAAAGTTTCTGCAAAGCCCCAATGCTTAGAACAGCGAACTGCCGCCACAGTACACAACACACTCTCCAATATCGCTCACTGCCAAGTGGCCAGCCAAGACCCAGGCTCAGCAGGAGTGCTGGTGTCTCCAGCTAATGGCCTGCTTTAATTCCTCCCTTCCCTGAACACTTTTAAACTTTTTTTCTGGAGTCAACCCAAGCTCGGCAGAATTTCCAGATCCGTGGAAGTACAGCATGCAAGCAGCCCATTTCCTGACAATGCTGCAAAGCTTCAGAGAACACATTTTGTTATTTCCACATTTATGAGTCTAGCTGAAGTCCTGAGCCTGACTCCTGACCAGGCCGTCCCCACCTGGGAGTGCTGCAAAGCTGAGCTGAACAAAGAAAGGAGCATGCACAGAAAAGTTAATAAAAATAAACGTTCCAATGGCTGCCTAGACAGAAACGCTGGCATCCGAGGGGTCTCTAAAAGGAACTGAGGTGTGAAGATCATTTTCTGAGCCCTATTCAAGACTCCTCCCATGATAACATGTCCTGGCGTTACGGCAAAGAAAGCAAAGTTTTGAGAAACTTGGTTCAAACTCAATGGAACGTTCTCTAAATGAGCCTTTTCTTTAAGCAACCTGAAAAATGAAGCAAAGGGACTATACAGTGTTTCATCAATAATGAAAATGTTTAAGCACTTAATATGTACACAACATCGTACTAGGCACTGTGAATAGTACAAAGAAAATGTAACCATCAAATTATTTTCAAATAACTGCAAGAGGTCAAATATCATGTCAGCTAGTAGAAATGCAGACAGGTAACAAATGACTCCAGCCCCCTGAGGAATTTTTAATCTCATTGTAGAGCAATAGAAGGAAAAAAAATACTGGCCATGCTGACTGATGTATTTAGGAACAAAGACAATTTCTTAGATTTACTATACTTTTTCTATTTTTTTAAGAAATATTGTTGATGGGTTGAGGTGGGTTGTCAAGAAAAAAAAAGTATCTTTTAGTTGACAAGGTAATTAGGAAGGAAGGAGCCCACTCCACTTTCATATTGTAACTACAATCTTTAAATGAAGAAAAACAAATTTGTAAAGGTGAGCCAAAATCAAAACTGCACGCCAGTAGAGTACCAGTTTCTACTGAATATCATAGTGACCATGTAGCTGGTGCTGTCAATGTGGATGCTGCTGCCATGCTTGGAAGTTGCTATTTGTTATCAATATTTGAGACAATGTCAGGTAGAACTTTACCTGTTCCCCTGGGGTTTAGCCAAGACCCAACCTGAGCATCCAACAGTACATTTCCCCACATCTAGTTTCAAAGACTTGTGGGCCAGCCACTTCCATTAGACTTACTGAGAGGTACAGAGCAGAGCCAGCCCCGCCAACAACCCCTTCCCACTCCTGCCACTCCAGTCCCTATGAGAAGGAGACTGAGAAGTGAGAGGACCCAGACTTCTGTGGGAGCACAGACTTGCTGAATACAGTTAATTCCTCCCTTCTTCATTACAAAAAGGTTGTACAGTGCTTCTTCCTAATGGGAAAGGGACCCCTTGCAGGAAGCTGAGGCAGTGGATTGCTAGGGGCAAAAGCTGATACAGTGTGGAGGAGAACACACTGGAACCAGTGCCCAAGTCAGGAAACTGTGGAGTGGGAAGCTTCTTCTTCTGAAGAGCCACATCCCCAGCCCACAGGAGAAGGAACAATTTGGACGTATGCAACGCAAAGAGGCCATTGATGGATCCCAGGATCAGCCAACCTCACCAAGGAGATGTCTGCTTCCCCTTCCCACCTCTCACTTGGACAACAGATGGGAACAGAGAAGAGGAAAAGGGAAGATGATCTCATAATCTGTTGTCCAAGCAAGAGCAAATTTGACAATAGAGTGAGTTGCTATTAATACTTACACCAGGACAACAGGCACAAACTGGAACTGTCCCGGGGAAACCAAGGTGTGTGATCACTTTGAAGGGGGTGGAGGGGTGCACAGAAAGAGCAACTCTGGCCTCCCTCCACCCTCTGCTGTCCTAACTACAACTTCATGCCCTCAACCATAAATGGGGGGAGAGGAGAGGAAGAGCTTCAAAGCAAATTTGAAACTGAAGTCTAAAAGTGAAGAGAACTGTACTTCAGGTGCTGGAAAGAAATTTCCCCAATGACAAAAGTGGTTGAAATTGATAGAATCTGTTCAAGATGGTGTCAAGAAAGATGCCACAGGTGGGGAAAGGAGATTTTCAATGCAACACAGTAGGAGAACTGGGGGGAGGAAACACTTCCAGGTTTATACCAAGAAGTTGAGACTTCAGTAAATCAGTTACAAATACATTGCAAAGCACAAAATTGTTCATGGCAAAACAGGCCAGTAAGAGGAGTCTAAAATCTATAAAATGTACACTGATACACCTAACGACACTACTTAATAAGAAGTAAACAGTAGCACATGAAAAAAGGTGAAAAATGCCCTCAAAAATGAACAAGACATAACCACGCATAATACACAGTAAAAGTGCACAAGCCAGTAAACAGGATTCAAAATCCAGCCCTCTCCACTTTTCACTGGGGGATCTTGAGGAAGCAGTTTAACCCCTCTAAGCTTCAGTTTCTACATATATAAATGAGAATTATATACAGTAATTGCCTCAGAGAGTTGTGAAGTTATATAAAAGCATCTAGAAAGATGTCTGACATGAGTGTTAATTGTGTTATGTGCAATAAAGGCTAGTCTACAGCTTCTCTCTCCTCTACTCTGTCATAATAATACCCCAGAGTTCTCTGAAGAAACAATAAGATAATGTGCTTAAAAGTACCTAGCACAAGGGCCTAGCATAACAAACATTAGTTCCCTTCCTACTGACCCAGATTGCTACTGTGCAACTGAATTTTTGACAATGCGCAAACTTTGTGACATTTCATACCCACTTTTTGTGTCCCTGCATGGCCTAAGACCTTTGAACCAAGCTCATTGTGAATGTGTGTGTGTGTGCACAAGTATGTGCACGCACATTTGGGGCAGAGGAAGGAAAATGTTGTAGGTCCCCAGAAATTACTTCTCCCCAGTGTTCACACTCCTGCCCCCAATCCAGAAAAGAAAACAAGTAAAAAGGTTTTAGGCTCAGAAACAGTAAGGATCAGCTCTTACTGGGTTCAAGCAGAAGAAAATTCATATATGCTTTCTTCCGGAAAAATCCCAGGCACAGGCAAAACGGGTTTAAAATAAGAATAAAGTTAAGTGTAAAAAGGGAAAATAAGGCATGCAAACAAACAAAAAGTTCAACCAGAGAACTATGTGGAGAAGAAGTAAATCTACCTTTCTGGCGTTGGAGATAGAAGTGGCAATTATAAATGAATGGTAAATGAATGAGTCTAAACTCTCCTCTTGCATCGACTTGGGCTTCCTTTAGACATTTCCTAATAGAATATATTTGATATTGACCAGTAGCCATTCATCTATTCATCCAATAAGAAGTATTGAGTAACTACCATGTCTCAGACACTGTACCAGGTGTTTCACATACTTTGGCACATTCCAGTACATATATGGCACTGTAGGGCACAAGGGAGGAAATGGTTGATTCTATCAAGGCAGGACTCAAAGCAGAAGCAAACCTAAAAGAAATGCCATTGACTAGTTATGACATTAAAAGGTCATGAAACTTCGATTAGTTTCTATGCATTTCATGAGAAAAACACCACCACCCAATTCACATATATATTCTTATTTTAAAGGTGCCATGGGTATTATCTGGTTAAGGTATAATATTGTAGTGAACATTTGACGACCACAACTGGGCAATACGATTTGCCTCTGCATGTGTTTGTGCCTATGGCGGGAGTGGAGAATAGTAACAGGTCATTACAAGACGCTCTAAGGAATCCCACTTGGACCTTTCATAATTCTCATTCAGACGTTGATACCACCCCACTGAGAACATTGGTTAAAGAGTGGAGTGTTTGGATCATCAAAACTAAAACTGGGGTTTAGCCAGTATTTAGGAGGCCAGGGCCACGAGGTTAAAAGTCATGTGGTGCACAGACCTGTCCCACACATCAAAGAAGAGAGGGTCAAAGGAGAGGAATCATGGCATTGTTCGAATATCAACAATATACCAGACGCTGCAGTACGGTTCTCACATATATAATCTAATTTAATCTTTAAAAAAACCTATGAATTTTTCCAGCAAAAATATCAAGACCTTCCCCACTGAGATATTTTTCTGAGTCTTAATCAGTGTGCATCACCAGATTCTTTCTAATGGATGAGACATGCCTCTCAAACTGGTGATTTCACAGACCACTTCAATTTTTTTAAAAGTGTTTGAAAAGAATCATCTACTCCCACCACCATCATTTCATAAAGCTAGATACACTGAAACACCAAACCAGCAAGAAGAACAGAATCTCAGAATAAAAGACAGTTGGTATTTGGTGCATTTTGCATTACGAAAAGCTCCCTCGGTTGTTCAGGTTTTTCTCACTCCACCAGAGCACCGACAACCTCATTCTGGATGAGCCACGTCCATGGATCAGCACTTGGTGACCACTGACCTAAGCATCTTGGGCAACTTGACCTTGACAAGATTACTTCTTAATGAATGGGGCAAAAATGTCAAAAACTAATTTATGGTTCAGAGAAAACGAGAAGATCCAAAACCAGTGACCCTGAGAAAAGAAAGGGAGTTGAGAGGGAAGGATAAAAGGATAAAAGAAAGAAGGGTACCTGAGGCTTCCTGTAGTGTTCCTCTGCTTTTTAATAGGGTTATTAGGATCAGAAACCAATCCTCTGGAAAATTCGCGCTGCAAGAGTACCATGTTCTTTCTATACTTTGTCAAAAGCTTAAAGTCTTTTCTCTGACTCATAGTGTTTTGTGATTTCTGTTGATCTTTCACTCCTTCTTTCAGCCCTGTGTTTTTTCCTCCTCCCCCCAACATAATGACAACATCCTCTTGGCCGTTTCTCAGTAGTCTTCTTCTACTCACCAGTAGCTCCTTGCAACTAG
>NW_007741812.1:2201-14700 GCF_000696425.1 Galeopterus variegatus | reverse complement strand
AGTGAGTAGAGGAGGCTGGTTTTGCATTCCAGCTGAGTGCTTTCCAGTAATACTACCTAACCTCTCTGAGCCTCAGCTTTCTTATCTGCAAGATGTGTTTAGCATTATATAACTTACTGAGATGAAGATTAAATAAGATTATATATATCCAGCATAAGCTGTCTTCAAGAAATGCTAGTTTCTTCTTTACCTCCCTTTGTCTCTCTTCTAGATTTTTTTCAAAATTGTTCTGCCATTTGCCTGTTTGATAGGTCTTTCCTAGTCTTTCAATTTATTCTCCTGTCATCACATGCTTACTGTGACCGGAGATAGGCAGGCTAACAGTCCAAAGATTCAACCAGACCCACCAGTCTGCACAAATAATTTTCAAGCACAGCTAACAACTCACAGCCTGCTTCTTCTTGCCTCTCAGATATTTTCCCAGAGGAAAGACCTCAGCTCCACCTCAACATCCCAAATGATCAATTGCCAAGAGCTCATCCAACTGAAAGACTCAACTGAAGATACCTCAATATGGTTTGACTTGTTTGGGGGCTAGTTTTGTTTTGTGTTTGTTTTTGCTTTTTTTTTTTNATATGGTTTGACTTGTTTGGGGGCTAGTTTTGTTTTGTGTTTGTTTTTGCTTTTTTTTTTTCTTGATGTGAGATGAAAACTCATTTAAAAGAAGCACCTATTTATTCAACATATGGGAACTAATTTTTTGCTTTCTGCCTATATTTCTTCTAATGAGGAACTGTAAATCAATGCAGGAAATCTTGGCAGTTAGCCAGATTATGTGGGTTTGAATTCCAGCTCTGCCTACGTGACTGTACAAATTATTCAATTTCTCTATGCCTCAGTTTCCTCATCCATATAATGGGGATAGTATTAGTATTTACCTTATGGAGTCACTATGAGGAATCAAAGCTAATACAAGTAAAGTGTTTAAGACATTATCTAGGACATGGCAGGTGCTCAGAGATTATCACTATTATTAAGCAGTAGCTTTCAAAAATTAGTTAGTACCTACTAAGTATAAGGCACAGTCCTACAGATTACAGAAGATTAAAAAATGGGATCACCACTTATGTGCTTTCAAGTATCTTGTACTTGGGGAATAGGAAACTGTTGAAGACTGTTTATTAGCTTACAAAGCTTTTCCCACAGGTAAGCGATACAATTACTATCCCCATTTTTTTTTGTATATGAATGATAGAAGACTAAACATTAAATGCCTTGTCCAATGTCTTTTAACTAGAGTGCATCAAGCCAACACCGTTGCCAGGAGTTTTGACTCCAGAAATCTATGCTGTTTCACTTCTAGCACACTGATGTTCACAAAATGTGTCAGAGAGTATCTCACTACTTTTCCTTTTTAAGAATTTACTTAGCTCCTAATAATTCGAGTGAAGTCATAGCAGTTATGCAGAGAAGATTCTTTGTCTCCAGTTACGAGGGGCTCAGCAGCCCAGAGCATTCTCCCACTTCAGGGAGGACTACCTGGAAATGTGGACATTGCCTTGTCTGGAACCATTGACGAAAGTGTTCCTGGCCCACTCTGAGTGTGAAACTGAAATCAACTCTCTAGACAAGCATTAACAGCTTTGGACCAATACTGAGGTTGAATAATTGAGGCTTTAAATGATTTCTGTCTATGGGAATAAATGTATTTATTGATGATGACAAAAGAAAACAGCATTGATAGACAAGATTCAGGTGCTGCTTTTTTTGGTGTCTTCAACAAATATTTTTACCATCATAATAACCCTAGTGTCTAGCACAGTGCCTGGCACACCCTAGGTGCTTAATAAACAGTTTTTGAATGAATGAATGACCATATTCTATACAAACTATTGAAAAAGTCTTTGAAAGTCAGTTTTTGGTACTTATTAAAGTGAGAAATGTGGTGAGATTTTAAGAGTCTTTGTGGAAACACAATGGTTAACTTTAAACTTTATTTTCTTTAACTGTGAAGAGAGAAATAACATGGTACAAAAGAAAAGAGCACTGGACTAGGTGTTGGAAAGCCTGGGTTTCAAGCCCTGTGACTGGATTATTTTGTGACATGGAACATGTTAAGACATCCTGTCCAGGTCTTGATTTTCTATTTTATAAAATGCAAAAGCTGGATTAGGTTAGTTCATCTCTCACTATCTGTACATTTCAAAATACCTTAACTTTTGTATTTGTATAAACCTGATAAATTAGGATGAAATGACAGATGGAAGTGAGCAGTACACAAATGTCCTGTGTGCACCTCCATCACTTTAAGGGCTTCTTTCTTTCTGGAGCTTGTCTTCCTCCACCTGAGGTCTTTGCCCATTAAACCCTCCTTTCAGAATAGGTTTGGTTTTATATTAGTTATCAATTACTGCCTAACAAATTACCCCAAAACTTTGTGGCTTAAAACAACAAACATTTACAGTATTTCTGACTCTGTGAGTCAAGAATCTGGGAGTGACTTAGCTGGGTACCTCTGGCTCGTGCCTCTGGCTCAAGATCTTGCATGAGGTCGTCAATCAAGCTGTCAGCCAGGGCTACAGTCATGTCAAGGCTCAACTGCAGCTAAAGAATTCACTCCCAAACTCACTCATGTGGCTGCTGCCAGGCCTCAGTTTCTCACTCTGGACCTCTCCACAGACTTCTTGAATGTCCTCATGATATGGCAACTGGTGGTCTGAGAGGAGTGTCAGAGAGTGCCCAAGATGGAAGCCACAGTCGTTTTGTAAATAATGTTGAAAATGGCATTCCGTCATTTCCATCACATTCTGTTTGTTAGAATTGGGCCAACAAACCCAGCATAAACTCAAGGGGAGGGATTACATAGGGGAACACAAGGAGGCAGGGACTGGGGCCTCCATAGAGACTGCCTGCTACAGCTATTGTTACATACTCGTATGAGCTTTAGACATTGTGGTTAATCAGGGGTGTTCGTTTTAATTGTAGGACATCGGACTCTGTGAGGAACTTCAAGAACATTTGATGTGGGCAAAAGTTAGGTGGTGAGGTAGGGAATAAGGTTGGAATGGGGAGAGAGAGGATATGACTCAGATTAAAAGTGAAGCAATAGCCATATTTATTGAGTCCAACCATATACTAATCACTATGGTGAGCACCCAGGAGAACAGTGCAGGACAGATCACTGGATGTCCTCTGTTGACCCAGCTCTTCCCCACTTTCTCACTTGTAGTTCTCAAAATAACTGTAGGATGTGCTAGGAATGCAATAGCCTGAGATAAGGAGTAGCTATCCATCTCAAGATATGGAGGAACTGTCTGGAACAGCCCCAGCTCTGTTCCCAACCCTCTTCGGACAGAATTTCCTGCCACACTTTAGCCTAGCGATCCCAGCACCTCCCAGGGTATAAAAACACAGAACGGAATACTTTTGGGTTACCTCAGCTGCAGTATGATGTGAGACACACACAGATGAGATTCCATCTGCCTTAGGCAGCTTTCCTCAGCCTTGGGAGACCAGCTTGCCATGAATTTTTGGCTTCTGTTGTCCCTTGATGCCTTCAAGCTGCTTCAGGACAGCTATGTAACATTCAGTTGCCTTCCTCAAGATACAATGCATTTGTTGTTGACTAGTTTCCCCAAATCTCCATCATCCCACAGGAGAATTAACTAAAAGAATTTCTCAACCTATTTGAAGACCAGAGGCAGAAAATCGCAGTGAACAGAGGACAGGTCTCTTACTACATTCACAGTTCTAGGTGTGTCATTTAAACTCTCCAAATGTTATTTTCCCCATATTAAAAAAAAAGGTGAAATCACCCAATGTATCTGTCTCACAGATGTGTGACGAGGATGAAGAGTTATTTCTGAGAGCAGGCTTCAGAAATTATAGCACCATCTAAATGGAAGAAGATATTATGATTATGCAATTGTTCTCGGGGACGGTGAGAGACCAAACTCTTGACCTCTCCCCATCTTTCAACAGATATGTGCAAACTTCCATTAATGATGAGACATTTATGAAAAACACGTTATTATTATTGAAAAGTATGAGCCTATCAACAATGCTCTACTAGTCAGAATTTCCTAAATTTTGCTATGGAAACAAAGAACCCCCAAATCTGAGCAGCTTAAAATTAAAGCATTATTTCTTTCTCATACTATATGTTCATCCCAGGTTGACTGAAGCTCTGCTCAGTGTCATCTCAATTTGATGGTGGGTTCTGAGCTAATGGAGCAGCCACTGGTCTACACAGCAGGGAGGGCTGCATATAGAAACACACACTGACTCTTAAGTGACCCAGAAGTATCATATGTGCCCTCTTTCACTTCATTGTCCGAGGCAAGTCATCTGGCCAACACTAACTTCAGAGGGGAAAAGAAGTTTAATCCACTCGTGTGCTCAGGAAGGGAGGAGCTCTGTGACATCAGGAAGCAGCACTGATGTCACAGTGTCTTCCAAGAAAATGGAGGGTTTGTATTTCCAAGCTACAGGAGACAATTAACCTGTGACAGGCTTCTAATTTGTAGGCATGCTCTCTTATTTATGAATCATTTGAGATAATTTTTTCTGCAATGAGTGATTACACCAATTATTTTTTATTAAGAAAAAAACACTGGGTGCATTAGGAAATTTTGTCGTCAACTTCCTGCACAGTGTGTGTGCATGGCACTGTGTGTGCATCTGTAAGCATGTTCTCAGGACTCTGGGAAATGGAAAGAGTTGATTGGCTTAAGGTCAAGTTTAGTCAATGCTTATAAATTTCTCTTTGCAAGGTTAATAACTTAGCCCCTTCTAATTTAGCGGCACTGCAACTTATGATAAATCTGTTAGTTCAGTTTCATCTGTTTTAGATTGGCCTTCATGTCACAGGTGGCTCTCACTCTTTTCCCAAACTTCCTCTTCCTTGGATTCCAACCACCATGTTAATCCAAAGGAACACTGAACTGAGGTTTCGTCAGTTCTGGCTTCTACTCCCAGCTCTACCATTAACTAACGGTATCGCTTTGGAAAATTTGCTTTACCTCTCCAGGCCTTATTTCTAAACTGAGGGAGTTGGCTGGGAGAATTCCTTCTAGCTATAACTGCTTCTAGTTCTAAGTCATGCTATATGCTATGAAGCCAGATAGAGAGCATTGTGTTTCTTCCTCTTTCCTGAGTTTATAAGTGATAAGAAGAGCTATCTCAGCAAAAGTCTGGCCTTCTAACATAAACCAGAATTCCTTTGAAGATCAGTCACATTTCAGCACCTCCCAATGTATTATTTCCTCAGTTCCCTCCTTGCCAGCTTTGGGGTGCAGAACCTTAGCCATGAGGTGCAATTTATATGCATTATACGTTTTTTGTGGGGGGTTTTTTGTTGGGTTTTTTTGGGAGGGGTTTTTTCTTTTTCTTTTTTTTTTTTTTTGGTCCTTTGGTGACAAAGATGGACTCATTTTAAAAAGGAAAGCTGGGTAACAACAGACACTATAACTTTTTAAACATCACACTGGTAAATAATCAAATTGAGAATCCTGTGAATTCTTAAAGGTATTTTTAAACTTTAAAAATTTTTTTTTATTTTTATTGTTTATACATACTCATGGGGCACGATGTGGTCAGCTCTGAGCTACATTGTACTTTTAATACATTTTTTCCTACTTAAAACAAAAAGAGAATACACACGGGTTGAAAACTATTCCTGTGATTATACAAACTACGGTTTTAAGGGTTTTTACTGCAATGGTGATGTTGCCGATTTTAACCACAAGTTAAGAAAGTAACTGTATGGCTTTTAATGGCTTATCCCATTCATCACTTTTGCAGCCACCTATGTAATAGTTAATAGATTCAAAATGTTCTGGAACACCAGTCTAGGAGAACAGGACTGAATTAGTTTGTATGGTTGTGTTGATATGAAGCCACTGAAGAAATGATTTCAGTAGAAGAAAAATGTTTTTCAGGTGCCCAAGTATAAATAGCTTTCTAAAAAGTGGCTTTATGGAGAGGTTAGTGTTTTGCTTGGAAGTGCGTTCAACACCTTTAAAATTTTGATCTCAGATTCATAATCTGCTGTGAATTTTCTCAACTCAGATAAGTAAGTTAAAAAGCCTAATGATTTTGGAGTCATGCACATTTCAATTCTAACCCTAGTGAGCAAGTAAACTTGCCCAAGTTACACAAACTCTGTGAGCCTCAGTTTCTTCATCAACAAAATGGAACGGACACCTATCTAACAAGTTGTCAATAGTAAATAAAATAGCATAAGTAAAGCTGAGTATAGACTATACGTGACAGATGACCAACATCTTCATTCACACAAAACTTCCAGGATGAGGTTTGCACTGTCAGACATGCCAGTCAGTTCCAACCTCACACAAAAATATTAGGTCAGACATTTAAAGAGCATGAGGGAGAAAAGGGATGAATTGGTTTAGGCAAATCTGTCTCATAAAAAAAGAAAACAATGTATTTGAATTTTGATAAAGTTTAACTGGAGTGTTTTGAGCTTCCTTGTGACCACTGCAATAGCATCTTCACCCCCCTGTTTTACTTTCTTTTCTGGTTCCATAGGTTATGTAGAGCTAAAAGTGTGCACCTCAAAGGGGTGATGGGAGGCATCGATTTTCTCTTATACCCTGAACTTGGGCTGGCACAGCATGAAAAAATACTGCATGCACAACTCTTTTTATAAATTTTATAAACACTTTTAGCAATCTATTCCCAAGAATCAAACATTTCATCATCATTCAAATGATACCTCCAAGGTATGTTCATCTACGCCTGTTTTATCTTAATTGAGCCATACATCTTCCTTTACTTTTGGTATTTTTAAATAGAAATCCTGAGAAAGTACTGAACAAAAGAAAATTTTTCCCTAGCAGACTTCTGTTTATACTTCAACTTAGCATCTGTAAAATATTCTTTCTTAATCTCCCTTGATTGAATTTATACTTCAATTTCATTTTTATTCCATGTCTTCAGTTCTTTCCTTCAGTATCTTTATAACTTACCCTGCCATTTTCTGACTAAAAGAACTAAGCCTACTTCTGATTTTCAGGTCTTTACAAAAAGCTCGATTCAGGTATTATTTCCCAGTTTCCCTTCACTCTCATCCATTAAGATTTCTTCCTTTACTCACTTGCATTTTTTTACTCCTCTTCCCAAGCTCAGTTTGGTTTTTCTCAGGCCCCAACCGAAGAACCACAGAATCTTAGAGCCCGAAGAGATCTCACATATTTTTTTAATCTTCCTTCTACACACAAGGAAAATGAGGCCCTGAGAAATTACATGAACTGTATTTTCCAGATCCCAATTCTTTTCAGGATCCAAGTTTGACCTCCCTTCTTCCTGGAAAGATATAAAAACAAACAGTAACAAAAAACTAATTGCTTTAACTTGGGCAGGTAATTTTGATTCTTTGAATTATCCTCTCATCTATGAAATTTGGGTGTCTGGGTTGATGGGCAATGTGCAGGGGAATCAGGGGAAACTAGACAGATGGCCTATAAATTCTTTTTCAAGTTAAAAAAATCTGTGATTACGTACAGTGTAGTCATTTAATCTATTAACAGGAAGGGGAGGGATCTGACAGGCTTATTTCCTTTCTTCCAAGGGCCACCTTACAGCTGTGGCCTTGTGGTAATATGGCTGGTATAATTAGAAACCAAAATTAGAAACTAAACAACCACAAGAGGAAAAGGCTCTGGAAGAACTCTAAGCCCTGACCCAACTTTTCCATCCCAGGATGCTGCAGGAGCCCATGCTTTGCTACACATGTGGCCTCTAGTCTGCAACTCTTTGAACAGTGGGCAATCTCCACATACTTCACAGGCATACCTGGAAGCCTTCATGCTCATTTAACTGAGACTTTTCAACAAATCTTAGAGAAAAAGAAAAGGAGATAACCAGTTACTTAACTAAAGACCATAACTCAACTCATCATAGGGTGTCGTCAACAGCTCTGCTGCTGTGACACACCATCAGAGAAATACACAAGTGTTTTTCATCAGAGCCACTGATAGGAGCTTCCCTGACATTGAGCTATGGATTTTATTGTTATTTTAAAGAAAAATTATTGTCAAGCACATGAATTTTATAACATCTGTTTTCATTCTGAATTCCTTTTTCCCAAAGAAGTTTCATCTGTGAGAATCACCATCGAAGACCCAGGAATTTGAAAAACTTCACAAACTCATACACAAAAACCAAACAAAATCATAGATTTGGAGCTGAAGGAGAGGAGGTTGCAAACCAGTCATACTGGCGATCTGGCCTTGGTAACACCAAAGGAGAGAAGGACCTGTTGGGTTTTTCTCTTTCTATCCAATTGTATAATAATATAAAGATAGATTCCAAGATTCACCACTGGTTTAAAATTTTTTCATTATGACTCTCAGATCATCTGAGGTATATACCGTGATGTTCATTCCCCAGAGAGCCACAGTGAATTAGAGAAACACATTAGAACCCTGAAATCAGAACTTCAGCTCCTTACCCACCAATGACACTCAGCTGGGTCAATAATACTGCTTTGTAAAAAAATAAAGGGATGTGATGTTACTCCTTTATTAAAACAGTCTTTCAAGCTGGTCTGTTAATGTGAATTTTTTAGAAAAACATTGTGTTGGTGAATTATGTTACAATTAGTGAAATTTCAGAAAAGAAAGCAGTCAGGACTCATATTTTATGGCCATGTAACCCAAAATATTATGGTTAGTGTCTGATTTATCAACAATCTGCTAGAGGGATGATCTTCTGTATTTTTAAAGGAGCAGGAGGAAGACTTGAGCCATTATGTGGCTAGCAGATGATTTATGTTTCTTCCCATTGCAGTCAAATAATCTTGAGCAAAAAAGGGGGAAAGGGTAATTGTAACAGTACAACCTCGCTGTAAAACATAGAGCATTCTCTTTACACAGAGTTTCTCAATGTGAAGTTTTGTGTCACATTTAATATCCCGACTGCACTTTCAAGTCAGCCGAAATCACAATTCTCATGTAATTACTAAAGTCACATCCTATGGCTCTCAAACCACAAGGTGATGGCACAGAACAGAGGGGGAAACAGATCTGGGGGATGGGAGGATGTGAAATCCTTGCATTTTCTTCATCGTAGCTAACAAGCAAAATAAACAGCACCCCCAGTGCCCATGTTTTTGACTCAAACAGTGGTTCAGAGGATGCTAAAATCCACTTGTGCCTGTTGCTGATCATGTCTCTAATGGTGTGTTCTAGGCATAGAGCTCCATGCCCAGGGACAAGCTTACTTTTAACTCTACTGAGGTTTGGAAAAGCATGCCTGCAAAGAATTCGAATGTACTTACCACAAGCCAGGGCTGGGTCAACAGAGTGTCATTTGGTATCACTACAAGGACAGGAGGCAAAGGCTATTTTAAGAACAATATGGTTTTTGGTGATCTCTGCGACATTTATGAGTCGTCAGGGAAGAGAACGTAAAACTTGCTCTACACATGTAATTAAAATACAGGGTAACTGAATTCATGTGTAAGTAATCGGAGTGGCAGCACGGAGCCAGGGATCATAATAAGCATCCTGGTTGAAGTGCAAAGCAATTTGTGGTGGGGCTTTCAAATTCCTACTTTAGTGGACAGATTTGGAAAGCTCACGTAGAGTCTTCCTGGCTGGGTAGGTTTACTTTCATAGACCCTTCATTTAAAAGATTTCTCTAAAAATAGCAGTTGGCTTTGGTTTTGTTTTTTTTCTGCAGAAGAAATCACACAGTTTTATAAACAAAGCACTGTCTCATGGGAGCAAATAGCTAAATTCAACAGTAATCCATGTTCTTGTCCTCCATCTATGGCGGAGTGCTGGAGGTGACTGGGCATGACACTCCAGCACCTCAGAGATGGCCTCCCCTCCCGCACTTCCACCCGGCCTATCAAATTCCAAAGCATATCCTAAAAGTGGATTTATGAAATAGAGACAATGGAATGGGAGGAGGGGGCTTTACAAAATAACAGCTGTTCCTAACTATCCTGGAGTTTGCTGTGTGTGGACCAAACATCTGTATGGTGGACTGAATTATATGCTTTGTCCTGGGATAGTCTGGTGTCAGGAGCCACCCATCCCTCCTGTCCAGATGGCGCAGTTGGGATGACTCTGGTTGTTAACCCTGAGCTATGCTAACATGCAAATTGGCCAGCCTCCTACGTGACCAAGACTTGGCTCCACACAGAGGTGTTTGACCGTTAGTCTTAATAAGCCCTATAAAACAGAGCCCAAACAGCCACAGACCAGATTTATAAGGTGATTGGGGTTGGGGGAGATAGTAGGATACAACAGATCATGAAAGAACAAAAGATCCTCCACATGGTTTTGGATAATAAGTGATCTATAAAAAGAACAACCACACAAAAAATCCACAGTCATGGGCTATGGCCTCTAGAATCTCAACATATAAACCATACGTGCATCATTTGGGGAGAACAATCTCCCTTCCTTTCAAGTGAACTGTTAGGTTGAACCAAACTGCAGAACATTAGAGTGGAAAGGGCCTTAGACCCCCATCTTGACTAATATTATCATTTCCTCTTATGGCAAAAAATGTCCAAAGATGCAGAGTCATCAACATTTAACACTGCAAACCCACCTTCTGTTCTGGAAGTAGAGTTTAAGGGTTAAGAGATGAGCATATGTTCTGGATCAGACAGGTTTGGCCCCAGGTGCCAGCTCTGTCACTTCTTAGCTGTTGCTTAACCTCTCATAGCTCAGTGTCTGTGTCTGTCAGGTCAGGAGACCAAGATCGAGGGCAGCAGAGGCTGCTCATCCTAAGTGTGGCACTTACCCCTGCATGGGCAGCAGTAATAATGAGAGCATTTGAATTAGGTACGATGAGAAGATTCAGAAAAGATAAGTAACCTTTGGTGGACTGGCAGAAAAAAAAAATCAAATATTCTGGGGCTAAATTTTTTCCAGATCCCTTGGACTTCTAAAGCCTGTTTTCCAGGACCCATGGAGGCACAGAGAGACTAAGAAGGTGGGATTCCAGGACCCTCCCACCCCACATCTACTACCTCCTCCCAGCCAGAGCTTTGCATCTTTCACTTTTACACATTGGGCTCCTGAATTACATCCATTGAAAAACATGTATGTATAAGTATACAGCAATTATCTTCCCACCCACCTTCAAAATGCTTATGGCGAGAACAACACAGAACTGACTATAAACTGGCTGGGCGGTCTCAGGCAAGTCACTCACCATCTCTGGACCTTGTGCAGCTCATGTCTAAAATGAGAGGTCTGGACCAAGGATCTCTCAGGTCTCCTTTCAGCGCTAATTGCCCCACCTCTTCCTCCTAAGGCTCAGCCCCTAGCATCATGAGAACTAGCATTTTCTTTTCCCTTCCCAGTGGAGAGAAGCCATCCTGGCAAATGCTTTAGACTTGGTCATGATCTACCCCACCTCTTCCTTTTCCTTATTTCAAGCTCTCACCTCTCTTAGGATAACAAGTCCCTGCAATCTATTTGACTTGAAAAATCTTTTCCTGTCACTCACTCCTCCATGCCAACCCCCCACCTGCACCTGAGGACTGAGCAGAAGGGGAGAAGGGAGGTGCAGGATGAGCCACATGTTTCAGTCTCTGCTTTCTGACTCGCCCTAGTCTGCCTGATATTATCCTGGTAAAGAGAGAAAGAAGTGGGACTAACTCACCATGTGGGGAAGAGCGTGGCTTTAAGCAATCCTGACTACACTTGCCGTAAAGTGCCAGCTGCCCGTGTTTGTTGAACTCTGAGACTTGAATGATACTGTGCACTTTATCTTTATAGCCTCTTTTATGCTAACAGGCCTAGGGGTAGCAAAAAAGGGCAAGGCACTGTAGTCTGCTAAAAGCTTTGCCATTTGATTGCTTCATAATTTCACCATTCATCTAATTTGGAGTACACATTCGTGCAACAAACCTGTCTGTCACCCTTAACAAGCTCTTTGGTACAGACCGGAACAATCTCCCATAATGTAAACAGCCTTCTCCTTCAGCAGGGAAAGAAAGCACACAACACGGTTCTCACACTCGCAGATGTAATTGCTTTGGACTCTCCCACCCCTGGTATTGGATTTCTCAATTCCCAGGACTCTTCATCAATGGATATCTTTTGAAACATTTTTCCCCATTCTTTTTTCAAAGCTATTTCACACACATTTTCCTAACACCTATGCACAAAGCCGCCAAGCTAGGAAATGCAATAGAGGGGACTCTCTATAAGATTTGAGCTTTGCTCCCTAAAGAACGGGGCTTTTGCAGTAAAGAGAATACATGCTTAAAATTAAGAAAAATGTGGTTGTGACTTTGGATCTTTCACTTAGTGGCTGTGTGACCTTGGCAAGTTAACCATCCCCTACCATCTAAATTTGTTCATTTGCAAAATACGGTCCAGATATTATCTGCTATAAATTGGTAGAAACCAAAAAGGACAATAAATGTGTGTATGTGTGTGCATAATAAGTATACATATATATATATAATGAATTAAATACATTTAAATTTCATTTTTTTCTGCCCACCCATCCCACTATGCCCCACTCCAACTCCCTGTACCATCCACCTTTTACTTTGCATGCGTGC
>NW_007741812.1:0-361 GCF_000696425.1 Galeopterus variegatus | reverse complement strand
AGGGAGGCTGGGGGGTAATTGGGAGGGGACAAAGCGTACAAAAGTAATTTCCAGTAATGAGTATGTCCCCAATATGAATCTGGCCCCCCACATCATGGGCAGGATGGGGGACAATCAGCTTTGCATCTCATGAATATTTGAAATAAATAAACAAAAGAAATCTACCAAGTCACATGGGGGATATTTGGGGGATACCAGATCAAAGAGAAGAACACAAATTATGTCTTAAAGTTGACACTCAGCTTCATTAATTTTCTCACTGCTTTGACAATGTTGACTATTTGTTTTGATGTCATATAAAGACAAATTCTAGATTGCAAATGCCATGAGAGTCATGAGACCGTTTCTTAATTATACTCAT
>NW_007741811.1:20931-23874 GCF_000696425.1 Galeopterus variegatus | reverse complement strand
TTATAAAATAGCTAATTTTGTAACAATCTACAGAGATAAAGGAATTTTTCCCCTCTGATGTTATTTTCCTTCATTTTTAAAGCAGATGCAGTGAAGAGGAGAACTGATTTACATATTCTTATTCTATACATACTCATTTATATATTATACTAATCAAGCATACATATTAGGAAATACGGTTTTTATGTATCTCCCTCTCTTTCCTAGCTCTTGATGTCATAAACTTCTCCTGTTCTCCATCATTGAATAACAACTGCCTCATCACTTTGGCACCCACACACAATTATTTTACTTTTTCTTGATATCCCCCCTTAAATCCTTCAATATTCTTCAGCTCTTATTCTGCATACGCATGCTGGGTCTTCCCTCTTAGACAACTGTCTCCCACTTCTCCCTAAAAAAGTCTCTGACTTAGGGTATTCATAATTTGTCTTCCCTGTTGGATACAGACACAGCACACCGCTCTCTGTGACTACTGCTGTACAGTCAAAGAAAGTTGGATGACACTGTTATTTACTACCTCTACCACTTTGGACAAATTGTTAAAGTATTTTTAGCACATTAAAAACTAGTAATTATTTTACTTTATGTAATATTGAAGAGAGTCAAGCATATGTATCTGAACCGCTCAGCACAGTGTCTGAGACTTTGGGTTTAAATGAAGTAAAACGTTAATTGAGATGCTGAGGAGATACTTTGGGTTTAAATGAAGTAAAATGTTAATTGAGATGCTGAAGTAGCCATGATATCAAGCATATGGGCCATACACAGCAGTGATCTATAGACAGGAGTGATCTGTGGTACCCAAGTTATCACTTGTAAAGATGTTACCTTCCAGGGCTTCTCTTAAGAGTGATCTTGCCTAATTTTTTTCTTTCTTTTTTTGCTCATAATATTGTTAAGTGTGTGTGATATATGTGAGAATGAGATAGAGGAGGTACTGAAATCATTGTCAACATTATCAACTTTATAAGTTTTAGAACTATAATTTTTAGTTAATATCAGATAGTAATGCTTTGAAAGAACAGGAATTTCAGTACATGGATTCCCACCATAGGCATTACCTGTGCCTGGAGGTGGGTTTATAATGACAACCCATTCCAGAGCTCTTCCAAGAAGCTTTTGAAAATGGTAGTCTGACTCCTTTAGGGGAATGGCAATCTATACCTCTGACCTAACCCAGAGCAGTAACATACACAAGTAGAGATCAGTCCTATCTCTTGACTTTCCCTTCCACTTCCTGGATTCTTCAAGTGTGTAATGTTACTTATCCATTCTTCTCACCTTGAAGCCTTCCTTCAGGCACACCTGAGCCCTCAAGTGCTGACAGCCTTTCACCCAGCTGTAGGTTGGCTGAGTTTCCAGTCTGTCAAGCTAGTGACTTCCTGTAGGTAGAGAAAGCCACTGGAGATGGACATAGTGAAGAATAAAATACATTGTTTCTGAATGCAGATAATTCTTCAGGGAAATACAGATGTCCTGAGTGAGGCATCATTCTCTCCTTTAGTGACTCTAGAGCCAAGATATGGCTTATTTTGCCCTTGGCATCCTTTACTCTATCCAGCCAGGTTCTTTATCAGCACTACATTTCTGTGCTTTAACTACTCTAACCTGTCAGCCTCTCTTGAAGAGTCCATTCCCTCAGGACCATGTTATTTTCTCAACACAGCCTCTAGGGAATATAAATGATGTTAATGCTTCCAGAGATATTTCTCCTGCTCAAGAGTGGTAGATAGTCATACTAATTTCCCAATCTGTACACCCAGATTGGGACATAATTAAAAAGTGTTCTGGGGATCATTTGGTGGAGAAAAAAGATGGACTTAGTCAGTTAGAATAATGTATAATAAAAAGTCTGTGCTCTGAGTAACCAGATACAGCAATTACTACCTGTTGAATGTTGGGAATATTAATCTGTTTTTAGGCCATGTTTTTGCAAGTGTAAAATAGAAATAAAGAAACTCACTTTGTTAAACTGTTATAAGAAATGTAACAATGCATGTGAAATATATATTTATTGTTCAAAAGTATTGCTTATGATAGCAATTATAAATAATAGAGGGCTATAGTATCCAAATCTCATACAGTCGGCCCATAATATCAAGGCTTTCACCAGCTACCAGACAGAAGTGTGACCATTCAGCAACAACTCCTATTTACAGTGGCCCACAAATCTGCCTCTGAGAAGTCCTGAGCTGTTACATTAAATGGAAAAGAAAAAGGCATGATAGAATACAAAAAGTTACACTTCTATGTCCTCACTATCTGGCAAAGAAATAAATCCCCCAAAGTATAATTCTAAAGGGCATCTTATCTGTTCATTCACAATTACATAGGTAATAGATATGAAAGTGGAAACTGGGTTTGGCAAATTTCCTCTGCTTTAGATTAAAATCCATCACTGCTTGTCCTCTTTTCTGTCCTTTACCTTCACTAAAAAAATTATCTCAGTTGTCACTGCTATATCTCAAGACCAATTTATTTTTTTCTTTTCATAACCTGTAATGCAACTAGTCGATATATCTTTATCCACAATGTAAACTACCTCTCAGATCTATCATTTTGTGTTCATTTTCTTCAATGCAAGATCAATTAAAATCATTGCCAATTAAGTCTCCATTCAGGAGAAAATGATTTCATGCTTGTTTTTAGGTATGCCAGAGCTGTCTCATACAACACATTCTTTTTACCAGTCCATCAAATTCTACTTTTCTAAAAAGTGATGTTATGGTATTTTTTGGATCAAAAATATTTAATGTTTTTACACTGCTTTTATCAGGTTGTCCTAAAGTTTATACACCCACTGTAGACCACTATTCTATAGAATTAATGGCAAAAAAAACACACACATATCAATCAATCAATTAATCAATCAATTCTTGGTCAATTATATTTGGGAGAAGTTTCACATTGTAATACCATTGTGTATAAACATCAATTATG
>NW_007741811.1:19106-19931 GCF_000696425.1 Galeopterus variegatus | reverse complement strand
ATCCGGGAAGACTGAACAATTCCAAATTGTCCCTTTTGAGTCAATTTATTACACCAATGGACAGAGCTGAGAGCAGACCAGCCGACAGCCAGCAAGAAAGCAAGGGCCTCAGTCCTGCAGGCTCAGGAGCTGAATCCTGCCAACAACCACATGAGCGCGAAAATGGGAAAAGGAAAAATTTGGTACCCTCCTAGGGGACGTCCTAAATATGACTTAAGTTGGCAAACATCATTTACAAGGGATTATGTTAATGGTAAAGGAATGGTTGGAATTAATGGAAAAAGATACTATAAAAAGAATTAAGTTTATGAGAAAGAATGTGTAGAAACCCTGTTACTCATTGATGTCCTAAGTTAAATAAAAACATCTTAGTAAGATACTGGGACAAAAACATATGATGCACAACTTTCCCTCCTAAAAATAAAGATTATAGATGGAATTTAGAATGCACCTGGTTTTGTGAGGGATGGTACTGTGCACTTTGACACTTTACAATGGGCCACACAGCTGCTATATGATAAAGCTGTTCAAATATCTTTTATTCCTTTTCCAAATAAACAATAGTTTCAAGCCTATAGAAATATGAGAATCATTAAATTTTTAGTTGATTATAAATTTAATTGTTAGATTTATAAGTTTTAAATATAATTGTTAAAATTTTCTTTTATAGCATTTAAAAGTTAAAAATATATATAAGGTTTGTTTAACTAATTTATGCTTGCTGGTAGTAATAAGTTTAAGGTTAATACGAGGGCAAGTAGAAAAGAAACACGATGGTGAAAAACGTCAAGAACAGCGAGTCACAGACTAATTGACCACACAACA
>NW_007741811.1:8571-19003 GCF_000696425.1 Galeopterus variegatus | reverse complement strand
GTAGATTATTATCACCAGAAAGAATTGGCTGACGACTGAGTTTTATTTAACCTTGTAGATTATTAATTTTATGAGAACTGATGTAATTTTAAGAAAAGTTTCCATTTAACTATTGATTTAATAATTTTAAAGATTTATGTAGTTAAAATGCCCACATTAACCCCCCGTGTTGTGTAACAAATAAAAATGCTGTTTCCAGTCTAAAGGCTGCTTCAGCTGCTTTAGCTGCTCTGGCTGCGACAGCGCTGACAGCCCACAGGCTGAGAACATGCTTCAGAGGAACCGAGGTCTCTGCCTGTGTTTTTTATTTTCACAGCTTCCTCATCCCTCTTTCAAGGACCCCCAACTCGACTGGAGCTGGTCTCCGGCATGCAAGCTCTGCCAGCTCTGCTAGCTCTGCCAGTTCTGCCAGCTTTGCAGCTCTGCCAGCTTTGTTGAGTCCCATTCTGCCTGCCAGTGGTTCAGAGCCATTGTCTTTTATATCAAAAGTACACAACAGTTGCAACAAACCAAGGAGTACATGGGTGCACATGCACAGTTACACTACTCTGGACGTGTTAAAATGAGGTGAATCATGTCCTGCCTGATATAAAATGAGGGAGCCTAACTAAACTGTTTCTATTTTCCTTACAAAACAGCATGTACTAACATCTGGAATTTGTGTTCTGAAGAACTCACTTTTGCTTTTTGTTTGTTTTCAAGTGAAAATAATCTTTCTATTACAGTGACTAGAGATGGAAGCACAGAATGGAGCGTGATTCCCTTAGGAAAGGAGGGTCCAGTCAACAGCCCCACGGGCAAACCATTACAATGCACTCAAAATACAGTTTGCTATACAAACAAAGCAAAGCTTCCTTTGAGTTACAAACAAGGCTCCAAAAAGAAAAAGAAGCAGCTGTATGTGAATAGACCATCTTAACAAGAATGACAAAGCATGTGGAAATGGGATGCTAGAAAGGAAGACAGTCTCCTTCTGAGAGATGAACAGAATGCAAGTGGATAAATAAAGAGGGTGGGTAAGCTAGCTTACGTGACTGTTACATGCATGTGCCCTGTGAGCTCAAGGAGCAGGCTGTGCCTGCGCTAGCTGCACTGGGCTGGGCTCAGCGTTGGATGTGTGGCCCCACGCTCAAGTGTCCGTTCAGGTCACGTAGGAGGGTGCATCAACCACAGCTAGTCATCACGGCCTGCACCACCAACACTGTGCAATTGAAGCCTTGAAAATGTTTGGTTTAAGGCACTGATTCTCAACAAGAAGCAATTTTGCCTAATATATAACAGTGCTTGGGGGCAGTTTTGGTTGTCATAACCCAGACAATGTTACTGGTATCTAGTGTGTAGTTTCCCAGCATGCTTCTAAACATCTTGCAATGCACAGGACAGCCACCCACAGCAAATACTCATATAAAGACTCATTATAATGTCAATAATGCCAATGTTGAAAAATCCTGTTTTAAGGGGAAAAAACTATACAAAAAATAAAAATTCTGTGGTTAAGTTTTGTAATGGATTGAATTATGTCCCCCAAAACTCACTGAAGCTTGAATTGTGTCCCCAAGCTTAATCTCCACTGTAACAGTTGAGGGTGGGAGATCCTATTATGGTAATTGAAAGGTGGAGCCTTGAAGAGGTGATTAGATTGTAGGACCATGCTGTATTGAATGGATTAAAAATGGTGGTTGTGGGCATGGTTTGGAGGGCTTTAAAAGGAGAGTGAATGAGGAAGTTGGACATTTGATCTATCTATCCACTGGAGCTGGTATACACTCTTCTCTCCTGTCAGTGGACATCAGAGCTCAAGACTCTTCAGCTTCAGGGTTCCAGGACTTACAACAAGAACACCATCTGCTTCCCTGGTTTTAAGGCATTCTGACTTGGACAGAGCCATGCTACCCGCATCCAGTTTACAGATGGCCTATCATGGGACTTTTCTTCATAATCAAGTGAGCTAATTCCCCTAATAAATTCCTTCATATATTTATAACATATGCTATTGATTCTGTCTCTCTGGAGAACCCTGACTAATACAAGTCTCAAGGTAATGTGGAGACAAAGTGCATAGACTCTAGAACTATGACAGTAAAGAGCATGGAATATAGATTCAGAGGTTCTTATCTTCGAATCCCAATTTTGGCACTTATTGACTGTAATCTAGGAAACTTGCATAGGTCTTTCTGTCTCTTTTTCTTCATCTGTAAAATGAATTCATAATAATTTTATCTGTCTAATAAAGCTTTTTGTAAATACTCAATGAGTTAATATATGTATAACATTTAGAATGTATTATATACTCAATAACAGATAATCAAAACTTGATTCTCATTTCCTTCAATACAGGATTTCTATTAAATTAGTTATTATTAGTATTCTGCCAGTCTGTCAATTCTGTAACCCTATATTTTTTACCCAAAGCTGAAATTTTTTCAAAGACCTTAACAGGTATTTTTAAAGGGTACACCAAATTTCATAGCCATTAAATAATTAAATCATAAGGCAAATTTTTCTGGATAGAGCCATGTAAGTATCAAACAGCCTTTTAACCATGACAGGGATTCTCATATATGTTTCTTTTCAGAAAGCAAATTATTTTTCCTTGGGAAGTATGTATCTAGTTTAGAAAAGTTACATTTTAAACATTAATTTATTATGTTGACATTTAGAAATAAGCATTGTATTAAATGAGTTTGGTTGGGGGGATTTAGCTCTCTTGGTATTTTATTAGGCATAAAATACTAATAATATTTATTTTTCTTTGAAAATGCAAAATAACTCAGGGAATATATATACAAGAAAAGTTATTGACAATCTGTTTAATGATATTTTGCACTCTCTTTTCACCTTCATCTAATTCAAGAAGACTTTTATAGACTTTGTTGGCTGAGCTGATGGGAGAGCAAATGCCACAGTTCAGAGTGGGATTTTTTCTGTCAAAGAAAACTATTTTAATGGAATTAAATGGTAGAGGGATTGAGTTATCTCTTTCATATTTGAATGTCATTTGTACTTAAAATCATCTTGTTATTAATTCATAGCGTAAGAGAGTATGGTAATGTAAGTGTGTGTGAGAGAGAAAGAGAGAGAGAGAGATGAGAGACAGAGGTCCCAGATATGGGAGATATCTGGGAAGGTTTCATTTCTTAACATGGTGTGTTCACAAAAACACAAGTTCATCACTGAGCCTGGTTCAAAGAGTTGATGTCCAGGATGAATAAAAGTTGGCATGATAATGGAGAGTGGTGTGGTTTAAGATGTACAAGTTAATGAAAACTGATTGTTAGGTGACAAAGTATTTGAATTTTATATCTAATACTGACAATTTCTTAACTTATTAGCTATAGAAATACACCTTCTTTGCTGAACCTGTTTGTTTAATGAGACATAGGCACAATATTTGGTGGAATGGGGAATAGACACCATAGCTTCTTTCCCCGAGGTGTTTTAGTGGGGTAAGATCAAGCCTCCACTCATACAACCCTTTGCTAAAACATAAAGTGAAAAAACAAGAAAAAAAAGATGAAAAGAAAAAGACAAAGAAACATATCAGAAGAAAACTGGCATTCAAGACATGTTCAAAAGTTCTAATGTGTGGCGAAGTTTAAGAAGAAAAGAGAGTAAGACAGACCAATATTTAAGAGACAATGGCCCAAAAGTTTCCACCTGAAATTAGTGTTCTGTAGATCATCACGAATTTATGTCTTTCTTGAAACTCAATTTAAAAGTATTACAGAAAGAAAACCTCAGTCACAGATAGCATCTTTAATGAATCATTTGGAACATTTTGCTAAGAAATAGCAGAAATCCTACACACATATCTGTAGAGAATATAAGAAGATCACAATTTTTATGAGGTAAACATCACCTATATTCTGGATTAGGGAATCATAGAAAATAAATATTAAAGACCAACATACCCCATAAAATTGATTAAAAATTCAAATATACAGACCCATATCTAATTTGGTGATTATACGTGCACACACAAGTGCATGCATACACTATGATCTTGCTAGATTTAATTCAGGCATCAAAGTCATTTTTTATGCAAAAATTACACAATGTAATTCATTATGCACACTCAAAGAGGAGGAAATCATTTGATAATCTAGTTTTAAGAAGAAAAAATCTGACTAGATTTGATACAAATAATACAAAAATATATTAAACTAGAAATGAGATAATTTCCTTGACCTGACTAATAAAAACTACAATGAACATTAATCTCTGTTGTGAAATATTATTTTTTCAGAGACTAGGTAGAAGAGGAAAATGTTCATTATGCTTACTTCTACAATTTACTAGAGCCTTAATAAATACAACTGGGTAGAAATGAGATAATTTCCTTGACCTGACTAATAAAAACTACAATGAACATTAATCTCTGTTGTTAAATATTATTTTTTCAGAGACTAGGTGGAAGAGGAAAATGTTCATTATGCTTACTTCTACAATTTACTAGAGCCTTAATAAATACAACTGGGTAAAGGAAAGAAATAAAGCTTTATCATTATTTACAAACAATACTGCTGAACTATGAGTTCAGCAAAATACTCCAAAGACAAGTCATGAGAATCAATCATTTAATTCATCAGAGTAAGTAGATACCTTTTTACATTTAAAAAGCACATGCTGGCACAGTAAATAGAAACTGAAATTTAAAGCATACCATTTATGATGGCATCAAAAATACAGAGGGAAAAAAACCCTAATGAGAGATATGTAAGACTTCCACACTTAAAGTTCCTGAGATTATTGAGAGACATTTAAGAACATTTAATTTAATCAAGGGATGCATTATATTTGAAAATTGAAAGTCTTATTGTATGAATGGCTAATCACTCCAAATTAGTCTGTAAGTTAAGCTCAGGATTTTGTAGAAATTGAATATATTGTACAAAACCTTATACAGACATGAATACCAAAAATAGTTAAGGTCATTTGAAGTAGAAGTATACTTCAGTTATTGGATGGATCATGACCCTGGGCAAGGCACGTTTCTCCAGCTGAGGGGCTAAGAGATGAAGGTTCTCTACTGGAAGCACATCCAGCAGCTGGGGCCACAAGTCCTTTACTGAAATGAGATCTGGATAGTGTACTTCCATGTCCATCACAACCCATCTCACAGCCCTCAAAACTGATATAGTAGGGCTCCAGCCATCTACCAGTGACATTATTGTCTCTACTGTATTTCATTAAAAGCTTTCATTTATTTTTTTTTTTTAATTTTCCCCTCAACTTTTTTTTCTTATCTCCATTTTATACTGTGAACACTGAAAGTTCTCAGGCTATAAAACCTATAATTCTGAAGAGGACTTGAATTAGGATCTATACCTGAGAAACAGAAGGAAATACCAAGCTATAATCTCCATGTAATAAGAAAGAGTTCTCTTTCTTATTTTCCCCACGTCCAGGCGTCCCCGTCCTCAATGAGTCAGACTCCGTGCTCATTCTATTCTCCAGCCCCAAGCAGTCTAAACTGAGCTTTCATTGGAGCCCTTATCCTGGATAAAGCATTCAGCTAATCACCAAATTCTACACCTACCCAGCAGAATACTTGTTCAGAGCATTCATTTTCCTGTACCTCCAAGCAACATTTTTTTCTCTCTATCCTTCAATATCCCTAGCTGATTTGACTTTTTCTCCTTTCTCACTCAGAAGATTTTGTTCTACTTTCTGTTCTGTAGCTGACTCATCAAACCAATCTAGGCAGTCACATTGAATTATACTATTATACACACATAATATTCACATTGAAGTATAATATTATATAAAATTGTTTCCTATTGTACAGAACAGAGAGTCTACACAATTGCCCGGCTGTTTAGACATGTGCTGTCAGGTTTTCTTCAGCAGCTCCCGTGTATCTGCTTCAGCATTTGCTGGCAAATTGAGGGAGCTGCTATATCTAAAGTAGCAATAAGAGAAAAGACACATCATTGCCCAATGATGAGATGAGGACTTAGTTCATAGCCAACAGCCACAGTAGCAGTTCAAAGTGCAGTCAGAAACTCAAGTTCCAAACTTGCCCTAAGAACTCAGAAATATTTTTATAAAAAGTTATGACATTGTGGCACACGAAACAAAATATGGACAAATGTATTAGAAAAAGAGAGAAAAAGATACAGATTGATTTCCTAGTTTTAAGTCATTAACATGAGAAACCATGTAAGCATAGTTACGTTTCATAAGTAAAGTTACTGTTATCATTAATAATAATAATTTAATAATATTAACAAATTTGTATACAGTTTTAAAAAATTAATTTCTATTACATACATTGTCTATTTTAAGTCTGGTAATAATCCTAGGGATAGATAAAGGCCATAGTTATTATCACAATTTGCCAAGAGAAACCTAAATCATAAAGATTAAGGAATAACTGAGATCACCTATCTAAGAAGTGAAAGAATTAGGAATTTAACAAAATGAACAAGACCCAAATACTTTACTTCTCATACACTAAAATAGTTTCCCTACGATTTTCAGTGAGAAAACTATAGAGAATAGAGGTTACTTAAAACTTCCTCCCTGGCCCAAACATGCGGAGAATTCCTAGACGGATCTGCTTTGTCCTGACACTGTAAACAACAGGGTTAAGCACCGGGGGAAGGAGCAGGTACATGTCAGCCATGAGGACGTGGACTACGGGGGCCAGATGTTTCCCAAAGCGATGGATTATTGACACCCCAATAACTGGCACAAAGAAGATGAGCACCACGCAGATATGGGACACACACGTGTTGAGGGCTTTTAGGCGCTCTTCACGAGATGCAGCACCCAGCACAGCGTTCAGAATCAGAACATAAGAAAGAAGTATGAGGACTGAATCCACGCCCAGTGTGGCAATGACGACACACAGTCCATAAGCGCTGTTGATCCTGGCATCTGAACAGGATAATTTCAGGACATCCTGGTGCAAGCAGAAGGCATGGGAGAGGGCATTGACACGGCAGTAGTGATAGCGTCTCAGGAGCAGTGGGGTGGGCAGTACGACGCTCGTGCTTCGCAGCAAGCAGGCCAGACCAATCCTGCCAACTACACTGTTGGTGAGGAGAGCGGAGTAGTGCAGTGGGAGGCAGATAGCAACCAGACGGTCCAAGGCCATGGCCAGCAGCACCGAGGACTCCAAGAATGTGAAAGTGTGGATGAAGAACAGCTGCGCATAGCAAGCACTCGCCTGGATTTCCTGAGCATCCAACCATAACACGGCAAGCACGGTGGGAAGTGTGGACAGGGACATACCCAGGTCAGTTAGTGCCAAGAAGGAAAGGAAGTAATACATGGGCTGATGGAGCGAGGACTCTATCCAGATGACAGAGAGGATGGTAACATTACCAATAAATGCTACCAAATACACAAGAAAGAATGGGATGGAGAGCCAAGAATGAACGTACTCCAGCCCAGGAAAACCCCTCAGAATAAATGTGGGCTCCATAGAATCACTATTATTCCAGACAACCATGGTGACCCTCGAGCAGCTTGGCAAACACTGAGGAATGCACCTTGTTATTCTTCCTTATCCCCGAAAATTATCTCATGTGAGCACGAGCAATGTTCTCAGGACAAAATTCATCTTGCCTCTAACCCCACAGAAGAAGAAACAAGTATTTTTGTTATCGGCCTTATGCAAAAAAACATTTCCAAATATTAAAGAGGACCAAACTCTGGAATAAAATTGTGGACCACACAAATATGGTCATCTCTGGCAAGACATCTGCTGAATTTTCATGGTTGACACTGAAAAATGTAAGCAGCACGAAAGTAGATAAGATATGTTTACTGTATATCATAAAGATTAAAATAGAGAAAAGTCAGAGTAAATGGCTATGGATTTGCATAAGCTTCCTGTCAGTAATGTTCTTGATTTAATCACCTACTGCTTCTAGGCTGTCTTCATGCATAAAAATTAAATTAATCCTAAGGGCTCAGCATAATTTCCCTTAAAATTTATTTTTATTTAATAATTGGTATGATTTAAGCATTTAAAATATTTAATATTTTAATGATTAAAGATAAATACCCCATTATATGAAAAGAAGACATGGACAAGAGAAAAAAAAATCCATAATCTCAACACAATTGCATATTTTTGAGCTGTTCAGTATAGCAACTCTACTCTAAAAAATTCTCATAGTATAAAAATTATATATACAAGTGTGTGTGTATATATATATATATATTAGATATTAAGCACTTTGAAAGTAAATCTTTAGGACACAAGATTATAACGTAACTATGCAAATCCTTCTAAAGGTGATTTCTTGTCTGCTCTCCCAAAAAATAATACAAAAACATTTAACAGTTATCTGTTATATATTATATTTCTTAAATAACTAAAATGGGTACTATTCCACCTTAATTGTATTCATTATTTCTTGATTGATTTATTTTTCTCGTAAAATGATGCTTATACACACATTATTAAAATAATAGTAGACCCAGATATTAAGTGGTCCTCCAAGTTTATGACCCATTTACACCTACTTCCTTGAACTCATAGCAATCCCAGTAATGTGTCCCTAGCACTCAGCATAAGTGCCTCTACGAAACAACTGAGTTCTTTTTTCCTGTTTTAAAATATATTTCTAGTGTCTAGCTTTACTTTCCATCAGCAAACTTTACTGTGATGGCCTCTCTTCTTGTGCTGATACCAGTGTTGCCCCAGCCACGTCCTTGGTTGATGGCACTGGGTGCAGCAGCTAAACACTGGGATTTTTCTGTCCCTTCTGTTCTCTAGGTCCTTATTTTAGCCCTGCCTCACCCCACTGACTGTCCCTGAGAAAATTCTCCACTTACCTTGTGCTGTAGAGTCTAGCTTCATAGTCTTCAGACATCTCCACAGCAATGTCTCAGCATGTCCCTCATCCCTCTTGGTAGACCCTTCATCTCTGACCTCTGGAAAGTCTGACATAGGAGTCAGCACTAGCCTGAAGTGAAACTCTTTCCAAATGTGGCCTCAAAACTGATATAGTAGGGCTCCAGCCATCTACCAGTGACATTATTGTCTCTACTGTATTTCATTAAAAGCTTTCATTTATTTTTTTTTTTTAATTTTCCCCTCAACTTTTTTTTCTTATCTCCATTTTATACTGTGAACACTGAAAGTTCTCAGGCTATAAAACCTATAATTCTGAAGAGGACTTGAATTAGGATCTATACCTGAGAAACAGAAGGAAATACCAAGCTATAATCTCCATGTAATAAGAAAGAGTTCTCTTTCTTATTTTCCCCACGTCCAGGCGTCCCCGTCCTCAATGAGTCAGACTCCGTGCTCATTCTATTCTCCAGCCCCAAGCAGTCTAAACTGAGCTTTCATTGGAGCCCTTATCCTGGATAAAGCATTCAGCTAATCACCAAATTCTACACCTACCCAGCAGAATACTTGTTCAGAGCATTCATTTTCCTGTACCTCCAAGCAACATTTTTTTCTCTCTATCCTTCAATATCCCTAGCTGATTTGACTTTTTCTCCTTTCTCACTCAGAAGATTTTGTTCTACTTTCTGTTCTGTAGCTGACTCATCAAACCAATCTAGGCAGTCACATTGAATTATACTATTATACACACATAATATTCACATTGAAGTATAATATTATACACACATATAATATTTCGGTGACAATGGACAAGTAGGTTTTTACCCTATGCCAAGAAATCATTCAATACTTTCTCCTTTAATTGTTCCAACCTGACATAAATCACATTTTCTTTATTTCTCAGCTAAATTGCAGGGAATAAAGTGGATCACTGCTCTCTAAAATTGTCTTTTTTCCTGTTCTGAGTCCTCTATGTGCAGATTTCAATGTTTAGAAAACTTCACTTGTAAACCTGTCTGTAGACTTGAAGTTAGGACAGGAGGAAATATTCCTGTTTATACTCTCCATTTTTTAAATTGTATGTATTTAAGGTGTATAGCATTATGTTCTTATATACATGTGCATAGTGAAATGATTATTACAGTCAAGCAAATTACCTTATTCATCACCTTCCATGGTTACTTTGTATGTTTGAGTGCATGTGTGTGGGCATGTGTGCGTGTGTGTGCATGTGTGTGTGGTGAGAGCTCATAAAATCTACACTCTGGGCAAATTTTCAGTATACAATAACAATATTATTAACTATAGTTCTCATGTTGTATATCAGATCTCTGGACTTGCTCATCCTATTTAACCACAAGTTTGTACACTTTGGCCAATTTCTCACCACGTGCACCCTGTTCAACTCTCTGTGTTTATGTGTGTTCTCCTTTCTTCTCTCACATCCCCATCTGTCATGTCTCTCTTTTACTTTTTCTCAGTCCCTTTATCGATTTTTTTCTTCTCTGAAATTTTCTTCTGACCCTATTTCTAGGTCATTAACAATGATTCTTTGTGGTTCTATCTTCATGATAGTACAATTTAGTCATGCTAAGGTTGAAAGAGGAATAACAGAAAGAG
>NW_007741811.1:5885-7961 GCF_000696425.1 Galeopterus variegatus | reverse complement strand
CTCTGTTTTTATGTGTGTTCTCCTTTCTTCTCTCACATCCCCATCTGTCATGTCTCTCTTTTACTTTTTCTCAGTCCCTTTATCGATTTTTTTCTTCTCTGAAATTTTCTTCTGACCCTATTTCTAGGTCATTAACAATGATTCTTTGTGGTTCTATCTTCATGATAGTACAATTTAGTCATGCTAAGGTTGAAAGAGGAATAACAGAAAGAGACTGGGAGTAATGACAAGACTGCTTTAAAGGGCAGAGGCATGAAAAGACTCACATCACACACTCACCTATTCCAAGTACTTAAGGGAGAACCACTGAACGTAAGACAATTTTCTTGCCTCTCCGGCATATTGGCTTCAGTCCTCAAAATCTATTTTCTACTGACCAACTTATCCTAAAATCACTGAAGAAGGTTGGAGCAGGACATTATGATACATCATAAATTTCAAAATTGTTCACAGAAGATTACACCCATTTTTGCTCCTGTGTAAATTGTACATTGTCCTTCTAATAATCTTGCAGTTTTTAGCACTTACCATAGAATATGCTAAAGTATACCCGCTATTTATTTGTAATTTAAATAGTAACACTTACCTGAAATTTACACATAAGACAATTACATCAATTTCGCTACTTAATCTTCAATTAGTAGTTCATTTCCCAAATGATCCACAGTTCTGTTTTGCCTTTCTCTGAATAAATGTTCCTTTACTGTAGGTAAAGTCACTTTTGCTTTCTTTTTCTATTTCTATGGCTTTCTCTCTTTCATTTCATTTATTTTCTAAACATTTTTACTTTTCCTTTCCTACTCTACTTCCTGCTGCCATTCTTTCTATTTGTCTTTATCTAAATCCGTATCTTTTCAGCATGTAATCTGTTTTTTTCCAGTCCTGTTATTGCCTCTATTTTTCTTCTTGGTTCTCTTTGTATTTCCATGCTTTTGGTTCTTGCTGTCTTCGGTTTATCCCTCACCTTAGAAGTGTTCCCATGTCTGCCTAAAGGTCAAATCTTTACTGATTACAGATGCTGCAATTCGAAAACAGATGTCTCTGGGAGTAGTGAGTTTGCATGTTTCCACCTTCTCTATAAGTACTCCTGGTTTCTCCTTGGGTAGAAAATTAGAGATTGGTGTCAGAGTCTGCTGGATCCTCAGAGATGAAAAGACTGTAAACAACCCCTAACCACAGCTGTGGCAAGAGTATATAATCATAATCCTCGAAATAGTAGAAATGCATTCCTCCTTCCATCCACCATTAACAGTCTGTCCTTTCAAATGCAACAGTTTTCTCTTCTCAAATGAGCATAAAAGAATAAATTCATGATAACTATTCTGACCCAAAGGAATACCGAAGCTTTTGCTTTAATTAGGAGCAATGTATAGAACAGTGGTAATGAAGAGCAATAATGGGCCCTCCCGTTATAGGGTGTTTTCCACCTCTCACTGAACACAGTTGTTCATAAGTTGTGAATGTAATGACCACTTATTAAGCAATAGCAGGATTCAGATCTCCATACTAAGCACTGTGAAGGCAAAAGCCACTATCTATTTCATCACTACTTCCACAGTGCTTAGTATGAAGCATGACCTCTCAACACATTCCTTTTCTTTATATCTTGGCTATATTACCACTTTGCATTTATTTATAAATTTTAGAAGAGGCTTACTAATTTCTACCAAGATATACATTGAAGCTTTTATTGAGAATGTATTGAATCTATGGATCAATTTTGGTAGAATTCAAATATTTAGAATATCAGATATTCCAATCCAAGAATGCAAACTTCAATTAATTAAGGTCTTTATTTTTTTCTCAATATTGCTTTATTCTTTTCTGTTTGGAGATTATTGTATATCTTGCATTAAGTTTATTCCTAAGTATTCGATATTAATCTACACTAACATAAATAGCACTTACAAATTTTCTTTTTCTAAACCTTTGGTACTGATATAAAAAAAAAAAAAAGAAGTCAATTTTTGTTTTGTTTTTTTTCCCCAAAAAAATGCTAAACTTATTTTTATTTTTAATAAATAATCTTTAGACTCTTTAGGACTTGTTTTCTATCAGATCATACCACCCAAGTAA
>NW_007741811.1:2425-4289 GCF_000696425.1 Galeopterus variegatus | reverse complement strand
TCAGTTTTGAAAGTATTCTACCTCTAAAAATAAATAAATGACTGCTTTGGGGTAAATCATTTAATATTTTTAGACTTCATTTTGCTCATCTATAAAATTTAGTTAATCCCATACTTAATGAATCAGTAACTCAAGGAATTAAATATGCAAGATACAGATTTATAAGAAATTTAACAAATACCCAACATTATTTTTTATAAACTAAAGTCTGAGAGCCACAGCCCTATATGGGGATTAAGGGAAAAAATCAGTAAATTAATGTAAACTAAAATAAATGTACACAATTGTACATAATTTAATATTTAATATTGTTTTTCCTTGGATGTCTTCAATAAGTTTAAAATCCTCAATTAAAAAGAATGACCTAGGCAGGGAGCATGTTTTAAAAATTATACCCACACANTACATAATTTAATATTTAATATTGTTTTTCCTTGGATGTCTTCAATAAGTTTAAAATCCTCAATTAAAAAGAATGACCTAGGCAGGGAGCATGTTTTAAAAATTATACCCACACAGGAAGAAAAAAAAAAAGACAATGGGTTTATGGCTGAAGGATCGTGGTTAGGCTCCACTTTCTGAAGAAATGGTTTGAAGAAGCTAGAAAGAGAACTGGTAGAATTGCCTCCTCTGGGGGAAATTTGGGGCTTTGAGAAGACTTCTAGGAAAAGCAGAAGACAGTGGACATGCCTCCAAAAGAGGCATTGTAGAAAGTCCTTTGAGGTAATCACCCCACACATCCCCTGGGCCTTAACAACAAGCACCCATAGGTCAAAGTGTACTTATTCCATTTGGACTTTCCTGGGGAGATGAGGCAGTTAACCCCATCACGTACCCTGCAGTGGGGGCTGTACACGGCATGAATCTGCTCGAATAGTTGGCCTTTCCCATTCAGGTGGAAATGCTGCAGGAACTATTTCCTTTCCCCCTGGGTAAGGAGTGGTGACTCCTTCTTCATTAGGAAAAATTGATGGAAATATTCCTGGATGAAATATGAGAAAGGGATTAGTACTTAGAGACAATAGGACAGACCCATAGTAACCGTTACCCAGGACATGGCCTTATTTGAGGGCCCAGGAAGAACGGTGCTTTATTTATCTGGCTATGTCCTGGATAACCTCCTATTTTCAGTCGAATGATTGAAAGCATCTCTGACTCTCCATGTCACTAGAGAGATGATAGTAAGCACAGGTGACAGAATAAATGTGACTTAGATGAATTGTAAGAAAAACCCAAAAATAAAATATCCAAGTTTCAGAATAGAGAGGCCCAGGTAAAAAGGACATGAAGATATTACATGGGACTTGCCCAGGGAAGATGGCCTCTGCTCTTTATGACTGATTGAGGTCTTCTGTGATTCTTGGGACATAGAATTTGGCTGGTTCTGCATTGCCCAGTCAATTTTCATTTACACATTTCATCCCATTAAAATTATTTTAAAGATCCCATTCTTCACCTGCTCCTTGTCTCCACTGACTTTGTCACCAGTCCAGTGCACTAAATCACAACTTCTGAAAAAAGTAGCACCGTATATGATAACCAGGCTCTCTCTCTATATATTTGAACCCTAGCTGGATTCGAAGTACTTTTAGGGTAATGCTCATGTCTAATACAACTTGGTCTATATCACAGCTCTTTTTTCATCTGTTTTTTTTTGTTGTTGTTGTTTGTTTTGTTTTACAAGGAATTTTTTTTCAGTTCTGTTGTTTTATTTATCTCTTTACTTTTTAAATTGAAATATACTTGATTATATATATTTGGGGGTACAGAGTTAACTATCAGTATTTGTGCAACATGGATGAACTTGGAGAAGATTATGTGAAGTGAAATAAGCCAGGCACAGAAAGAGAAATACCACATGTCC
>NW_007741811.1:0-1140 GCF_000696425.1 Galeopterus variegatus | reverse complement strand
ATCGCAAGCCTCGGTGTTGCTCCCGCGCCTCGCTCAACCAGTGAGCAGGAACCGGTCTATAAGTGGGATCCGAACCCTCGGACGGGAGCGCCGCCGCGCTTCCCAATTGGCGCACCATCCAGTGCGCCACCGGGGCCGGCCCAGGATTTTTAGGTATCTTAGATGCTTAGACGATTTGTACCAAACCCATACTTTCTTAAGGACTTGAAAGTGTGTGGCAGATAGTTTGGGAGATTTCTCAGTCAGTAGGAAAGACATTTTAGTCCATTTGAATTACTCCCTCTGATTCCTCATTACCTATCAGACTCAGAGTGTTCACCCTATGCCATAAGGAAGGCTAAGAGCATGTAGATGAGCTGTGGGACTGAATTATTCATTAGTCACATTAGGCACAAAAAAATATTTTTAGAAGCTACAAAAATCGTTTAATTTCTTTTGAAATCAGAAGAAAAAGTAAACACATAGATTGAAGAAAATGTTTTAGTATGTGATAATAATATATAATATATATATAATAATATATTTATTTGTCTTTATACCATGCTGTCATATACACACTCACACACGTGCACATATGCGGAAGAAGAGCCTATGAAAGTCACAGCGTGATGATGTGGTCCTGATTGTGCACCTCCCTTAACAAAGTTCCATCCTTCAAAGTCTGTAGCAGGACAGGAAGGTAACAAGTTTTAAGATGCTGGCAGTGTGGTTTCTTTCTCCTAGTGTCCAAATTCAGGTATCCACAATGAATCAACAGCTTTTATAGCTGTGCCAGCAGTGTCCAATGACTCATGCTGCTAGTTTGTCCATTCTTTGCATCAATGAGTGTCGTCATTTCTCTTTCCAGGTTGAGAGCAGAGTGACCGGCATGTGAAGGTGCTGACAGTAGCCGTGGGATTTACTTTCATGACCATTTCCCACCTGATGGCCCTCAAGATCTTAGGGCATAGCCTTGGTTAAGTAAATGCAGGTATGTCTCAGGACATAGGGTGCATCATTGCTTAAAAATGGAGGTAAAAAACACAAAAATCAGAAGGCTTATGAACAATTTTTTACAGATTTATATATAGAATAATCTTTTTATGAGTCAGAGACAAATAGTATCTTGTGATGGAAGCTAAAGAGAGAATGGAATTGAGG
>NW_007741810.1:20373-23882 GCF_000696425.1 Galeopterus variegatus | reverse complement strand
ATACTAATATATTCAACTAAGCACAAAGTCAACTTACATTTTTTATTGCATCGACTAGGTGGTTTGTCAAGTTGTTTGTGATGTTGTTGATTGCTGTAACAATTGATGCAACCAATAAATTTGTATAATTTTTCAAGGCCAAGTGCTTTCCCTCACTAGAGCATTTTAACACTCTTCCACTCCCTGCAAAATAATAATAAAACACACTGGGGAGGCAGATGATCAAAGACAAAAAAAGGGCACACCCCAACAACTCTACCACAAAGATTGGTTTTCTGAGCTTGATTTGTGTCCTAAACAAATAATCTGCAGTGGAGAATTAGTTCAACTATCATTTTCTATCCATGTCAAAAGGATTTTTTAAAAATTTATACAAAATAACTTAGTACCAGAAAAATTAATTACAAAAGCAAAAATATATAATACGCCACTCTAATTTTCTTCCTATTACATTCGACATAAAATTTTATGTTGCTACAATTTTAAATTGCTGCATTATTTTCTAAATACTTGCTCCCACATACCATATTTATCTCATAATGAATCAATAACTGAGAACTTGCAGACTGGCCATGGTATGCGAGCCACACATTAAGTATCCCTGAACAAAATGATTCCAATTAAAGGGGCTTTCTGGCCTTTTTCAGGAAATTCAGAGATGAAGATACTTTTTATTCTCTCCTGTGTGTGAACAAAGGGAATGTTAATTCATTAACCATGAAGGAAGATATTTTTGGATGAAAATACCTTACAAAGAGCAGAGGACAGAGGAAGAGAAAACGAAATATCAGTAATATCATCCAGTGCTGAATTGTCACTTAGAGCCAACTCTGCTTTGGAATTTTCCGTGATCCAGTAATACCCCAAATTATTTAGTCCAGTTTGCGTCAGATTTTCTGCTAATTCAAACCAAAACAACTTTATTGACTCAAAAATGTATGATAATTTTAAAAGTGAAGAGTGAGACATTGAGTTTTTTTGTCTCAAGTCACATGTGGTATAAATTTGTTACAGGAAGAACTTTTTGCAAGAGAAAAAAACTAATGTTTAACCATAGTAGAGCAAAAGCAAACAAACCAAAACAAGCAAACACGTATTAGGTCACATAATCAACCATGGGAAGGGGGCAATATAGATTACTTCACCGAATGGAATTACAATGGGACTCATTTTATTTTTATTTCCTCTTTTATATTTTCCCTTGTATTTTGGTTTCTATTATGCAGATTTTTTTTTTTTTTTTTAACAAGATGTAATCGTGAACACTGATGGCTTCTAGGCTTATATTTGTCCAGCTCCATTATAAAACAGAATGAATTCCTATTCCTTTAGTTTTAACTTGAACATACTAGATAAGAATTCTGGCTGCCTCCAGTCAGATCACATGGCTACTCATGTGTCCAGAGATGCAATGTAAACCAATTTGTGAGTAGAAGGACAGAGGAATTCCAAAAATGGTAATAAAATAAATATCTGCTAAAAAGGTGAGTAGGTTTTAGAATTGGTTTAACTCCAAGATTTTTGCTTTTATGACAATGGTTAGAGATAAATAGCTCTCCACAACTGATTAAATTACAAGATTCAGCAGCAGCATTAAGATTATAACTTTAAGGTTAATTTAAGTAAATTAAAATGAGATAAATTTATGAATAAGTTACTTCAGGATTAACCTCACCTTCCCCTACCTAATAGAAATGCAAAAGCCTTCTTAATCTTATTTCACTATTTCAATGTCATAGCATGATGATAACCCACCTGATTAATGATAAAAGCTGTCTTTTTTGAAAAATAAACCATTCCTTTAAATGTTCAACTAATAACAGTAATAGTTTTTTTTAAAATATATCTTCTTTCATGTAAATCCTACAGGAAATTTAGCATCAGTTGACATTCATTCTTACGGAGAGAATAACTGAAATATTACCCCCCTCCCCAGTGTCTGGTTTCTGGTAACATTAAAGAATATTTTATATTTTCCTAAATTGGAATAAACCTATTGTAGAGAGAGAAACTTGGATTTTTTTTTCAGAACTTGATTTTCTATATTTATACTTTATATAAAACCAATATTGTCAGAATCTGCTATCAGAACCTGAAAGACAGAAGGATTCGGAGTCATATAATATAGTTAAACTGCTTGCTGTCTACAGAGATATTAAAATCCTTTTCTCTTTGAGTTACTAACACTTCATTTTCACTTAGTTCTTCAAATTTTCCTTATTTTTCAAGTGACTGTTTTATTGACATTACTCTTGGGTTAATGATTATTATTTTTAACTAGCAAACTTCAGCTAAAAAATACAATGTGTTTTCTTCCTAAACCCAAAGAAAATGAAAAAATGTGTTATAAATAATCAGAAATGCACATCTACATCAAGTTATAATTATTCTTATTTTGCTCATTGGGCAGTGATAACTAATATTAAATATTATGTCTTAAAAAAAAAAAACTTACAACTAATGCATTTGAAAATGTCATTGCAATAGCATAGTTTGCATTCCCTAACAATTCTCTATATTCATCGTCTCTCTATTGATTTTAGAAATATTTAAAGATTAGAAATGCGAAGACTAGGGCCGACCCTGTGGCTCACTTGGGAGAGTGCGGCGCTGGGAGTGCAGCAGCGCTGGGAGCACAGCGGCGCTGGGATCACCGAGGCCGCGGGTTCGGATCCTATATGGGGATGGCCAGTGTGCTCACTGGCTGAGCACGGTGCAGACGACACCAAGCCAAGGGTTACAATCCCCTTACCGGTCACAGGAAAAAAAATAAAAATGGGAAGACTACTGCATAGTCTCAAATAGCTTGTAATCTCCTGCATTTAACTATCTCATGTTAACAGAATAAAGTTCTTAAGAATATATTATATTTTCCATTGATTTTTCACTTCCTCCCTTAGTAAATTAGACATACATATAAGCAATTGGAGTAGTGAACTAAAATAACTTAAATTGTAGGAGATCAGGTGCCCAATCTTCCAATTTTCCTATTACATTTAGTCCCTTGTAGGTGCTTATAGCAAAATGGAGATTCATAAATATTAAATTAATTGAATTAATAAAATTCAAGTAAAACATTTACTTAGACAAAGAGACTGTATATATTAAATGTAATACCTACATTTAATTGTTTTTATTCTGTTAATATTGCCCTAAAGTATAAACTGGATCATGAATAAAACACAGAAGAAAAAAAAAAGAAAATAAGGAAAAGATTAAGAAGATTCAGTATAAGTAATGCATAATTATGCCTGTCATAAACATCAGGTACACAACATATAGTGCTCCTCTTTGCAGGGTATGTTTTCTAGTCATCTGGGCAGGGAGTTTTGATATAACAAAGTATATCAGGTAAAATACCTATACAATATAAATTTATGTAGCATAGCCTCTAATCCAAGTAAGCTTTTTGACACATTCACAATTAAAAAGAGCCTTTTGGAGTCTCCTTTCCATTTATTTACAGGGCAATTGCAAAAAAAAAAAAAAAAAAAAAAAAAAAGAAAACA
>NW_007741810.1:17050-19368 GCF_000696425.1 Galeopterus variegatus | reverse complement strand
AATTGAAAAAAAAAAAAAAAAAAAAAAAAGAGAGAGAGACAGAGAAAGTTAAATAAAATACAAGAGATTTTACCTGACTACAGCCTGAAAATCAGAGACTAATAGGTCAAATTTATTCAGGCTACACCAGCAAAATACAATATAATTTTCTAAGTCTGAAAAAAGTCATGATAACCTTGAGATCTGGCTCAAATGTAAGCACAGAGGAATCAGTATTCATTGTGAAAGGGTATAGTCATTCACGGGCAACTGTGAGTTCCATTTCTTGCTTGTCTCATTTAAAATTTCTCCTTCTTTCTGGAGGAGCAGATGAGGAAGATCTTAGGATTTTTCCATAGACCTGTGCTTATGTGCTTATTAGGGTGACATGTACCCTAATTCCCAGCACTCACAATTGTTGGGAGTACAGTGACTGCATTGATTCATATTTATATTCAAGGAACTTAGGAAATTATTTAAGCAAAATAACTGTGCCGTCAAAATAAGGCATCCTGTCTTCACTTAGAAGCTCCTTGGGTTCTAGTAAATATTTTATATTCTATAAAAACTTGACCACTATTATAATCATACAGCTTAATGGTTGTTCATTAAATAATATTTCCTGAGTGATTACTCTTGAAAGTATTATATCTAAGACAGATAGTAAACATTATAACACATGATTGATGCTGTGAAATAACTGATCATTTAGAAGAGCCTGTAAAATGCTGCTAGTGAGCAGTCACAAGCCAAGAAACACAGCCATCAGAACCTGGAAAAGGCAAGAAATCTAATTTTCCTTGGAACCTCTGCAGGGATCCGAGCCTTGCTGATACCTTGATTTCAGACTTCTGGCCTTCATAACTGTGAGATAAAAAATTCCTGTTGTTTTAAGTCACCAAGTTTGTGGTAATCTGTTATAGCAAATTTGTTTCAGAGAGTGAAACTAATATAGCCAAGTGAAACACACTCAGCCACAAATCCTCACATATTCTCACAGAAACTTAACGGCCATGTAGAAGCCAAGGAAAAAGCTGGGCAAATAGATTTCCAAGAGTCCTGAATGTCCTAAAATACCATTTATTCCAATGGGTATTCAAAGGAGGTTTGGGAAGACCAATCCAGGAATGGCAGCAAAACTAGGGCAGGGATTTGCAGATGAAAGCAGAAGCAGTTGAGCAGAAGACCACAGAAAGGCTGGAACTGTTTGAGCCCTGAAAATTGTCGGAATTAACCAACCAAAACTCCCTTTTAAGACACTAACATGGAGAAGAAATTGCTTGAAGTGGCAAACAGATTAAGCTGTGCAGCATAGTAGGGGTATTGGAAGAGAAAGTCCAGACGAAAATTGATGAGAGAGATTGATCAGTGGACTCAGAATAAAAAACCCATATTTAATAGCACCTTGAGAAAACAGTGAAAGAGACAGTTCTAGATTTTTTAAATTAGGAAGGCTATCCTGCCCCACCTCGTATTTTAAAAGTATGGGGAAACTCATCTTCGAAAAATCAAAGCAAAATAGAAGAATTAAAGTTGAATTCCATAAAAATTATTATAAGAAAAATAATATTAGTGAAGATTAATGTCCATTTTGACAATGAATACATGCCTAAATGAAATGCTCACAAATAAATAGACACTTTACCCTAANTCACAAGCCAAGAAACACAGCCATCAGAACCTGGAAAAGGCAAGAAATCTAATTTTCCTTGTAACCTCTGCAGGGATCCGAGCCTTGCTGACACCTTGATTTCAGACTTCTGGCCTTCATAACTGTGAGATAAAAAATTCCTGTTGTTTTAAGTCACCAAGTTTGTGGTAATCTGTTATAGCAGATTTGTTTCAGAGAGTGAAACTAATACAGCCAAATGAAACACACTCAGCCACAAATCCTTACAAATCCTCACATATTCTCACAGAAACTTAACGGCCATGTAGAAGCCAAGGAAAAAGCTGGGCAAATGGATTTCCAAGAGTCCTGAATGTCCTAAAATACCATTTATTCCAATGGGTATTCAAAGGAGGTTTGGGAAGACCAATCCGGGAATGGCAGCAAACTAGGGCAGAGATTTGCAGATGAAAGCAGAAGCAGTTGAGCAGAAGACTACAGAAAGGCTGGAACTGTCTGAGCCCTGAAAATTGTCAGAATTAACCAACCAAAACTCCCTTTTAAGACACTTACATGGAGAAGAAATTGCTTGAAGTGGCAAACAGATTAAGCTGTGCCGCATAGTAGGGGTATTGGAAGAGAAAGTCCAGACGAAAATTGATGAGAGAGATTGATCAGTGGACTCAGAATAAAAAACCCATATTTAATAGCACCTTGAGAAAACAGTGAA
>NW_007741810.1:5896-15194 GCF_000696425.1 Galeopterus variegatus | reverse complement strand
CTCCGGGTCTCTGAGTGGGCCCTGCGCCACTGGCGTGGCATGCCTGATTGTGGGAGGAGGGTCCGGTCTCCGTCTCCATGCCCTGGGTGGGCCCTGAGGCACTGGCATGGTGTGCCTGGTTGTAGGAGGGCAGTCTGGTGCCCTTCTCCATGCTTTGGGACCCTGGGCAGGCCCCGAGGTGCTGGTGTGGTGTGCCTGGTTGTAGGAGAGAGGTCTGGTCCCCTTCTTCAGGCCCTGGGTGCCCATGCATGCCCCGAGGTGCTGTCCTGGTGTGACTGGTTGTGGGAGGGAGGTCCGGTCCCCTTCTCCATTCCCTGAGTCCCTGGGTGGGCTCCAAGGTGCTGGTATGGTGTGCCTGGTTGTAGGAGGGTGGTTCAATCCCCTTCTCCATGCCCTGGGTCCCTGGACAGGCCTCGAGACACTGATTTGGTGTACCTGGTTGTGGGAGAGAGGTCCAGTCCCCTTCTCCATGGCCTGGGTCCCTGGGCAGGCCCTGAGGTGCTGGCACAGTGTGCCTGGTTGTGGGAGAAAGGTCTGGTCCCCTTCTCCATACCCTGGGTTCCTGGGCAGGCCGTGATGTGCTGGCGTGGTGTGCCTGGTTGTGGGAGGAGGGTCCAGTCCCCTTCTCTATGCCTTGTGTCCCCGTGCTGGCCCCGAGGCACTGGTACAGTTTGCCTGGAAGTGGGAGTGGGGTCCAGTCCCCAGATCCAAGCCTCCAGTTCCTCGGCAGGCCCCAAGGTGCTGGTGTTGTCCCTGGGCGGGAATTAATTTTTTGTCCTTTGCTTCTAACATGGGGGAACTTCCTGTGGGAACCAGTACTTGAGTGTGTGGTTGTTTATATTGCTGCTTTGCTGCTGTTTCCCTAGGGAAGGCTTTTTGTGCAGCTCAGGGTTTAATGGTTGATCTTATAGGTACTTCCAGCTCTCCAGAGACCCGGTGGATGTGTTCTATAGAATCTCTGATCTGGGCCTGAATTTTTTCATCAAACTGCACTGCATGCAATTCTGCACTCCTGATCAGTCTCCTCTGAGTGGTCCTGTGCTGATTGGGGGGCAGGTTGTCTGTCCTTGCTGTGTCCCAGTGTTCTCCTAGTGTTTCCATCTCACACACCACCCACACTCCAAACACTTCCCATGGGACCAGCCTGGTGCTGTCCCTTGCAGTGACTCACCAACCTCTGAGTGGTTCCCTTTTACTGGTTGTTCTGGCTCCTCACTCCTGTGTGGGTCCATGGGAACCCTATTAGGGGTTTCTGCCATCTTGACTGGAAACGCCGACATATCTACCTTAATATTTTAAAGCAAGATAAAGGTAATTAACTAAATGATAAAAGCTATGAAAAGTATAAATCAGATTTAGAAAAAAGCATCAGTCAGTTCATTTGGAAAAAATAAAATAATTTTGAAAGGAGTGTTCGAAGGTAGAATATATTTATATATGACGTGACAAAATTATTTTATAAAGAAACACCAAGGCAAAATAAATGCAATAGTAAATATACATGGAAACTGGTTTAGAAGAAAGATGTTTCTAAAAATTTTTTGTAACTATAAGGAAAAGAATACAGACAAAAAGTTACTGAAGAAAGGCAAAGATAGCCCAACATACTTTTTTTTTTTTTGTCTTTTCTGTGACCAACAAGGGGATCACAACCCTTGGCTTGGCGCTGCCTGCACCGCACTCAGCCAGTGAGCGCACCGGCTATCCCTATATAGGATCCCAACCCGCGGTGGGAGCGCCGCTGTGCTCCCAAGTGCCACTGTGCTCCCAAGCACCACACTCTCCTGAGTGCGCCACGGGATGGGCCTCCAACATACTTTTAATAGGGAATCTTTACCACCTTCCCAAAAGTTATCTATGGTTCTTAAAAAATTACCAAAAATGAAGGGGATTAAAACAACATGTACTTATTGTCTAACAGTTTCTCTGGGTCAGAAAGCTGAGCAACACTTAGCTGGGTCCTCTGCAAGGCTTCTGTAAGACTCCAATCAGGGTAAAAGCCATGGCTGGTTTCTCAACTAGAGGCTTGTTGGGGGAAGGGTCCACTGCCATGCTCACTCAAGCTGTTGGCAAAATTCATTTCCTTGTGGCTGTAGTACCCATGGAAACTCATTAATTCAAAGGGTCTATAATAAATCTATTGGTCGGAAGGTGTTCTTATATAACATAATGACATCCTATCTCTGTTGCAATATATTGTCATATAATCATGGGAATACTGTCTCATCACTTTTGCCATTTAGAAGAAAATCACAAGCCTCTTCAATACTAAAGCAGGTGGAATTAGAAAACACCAAAAAAAGGGTAACAGAAAATATAAAATAAATAATTCAAAAAATATACTAAAATAAGGAAACCCTATCAATTTGAGTATTTTCTGATAAAAAATATTAAAATTCAGAAAGAAAAAGAAAAAATCTTTTTGGTGTCCAGAAAAAAAACCAAATCATTAGTAGAAAGAGAAACTCAATTTGTCAGACATATTGATAGCAACATTTTATTCCGGAAGACAATGGAGAACCATTTAGATATCAATGGATAAAAAATATAAACCAAAAATTTTAATCCAACCAATATGACCTTTCTATATAAACATTACCAATATATATATGTGTGTGTGTGTGTGTGTGTGTGTGTGTGTGTGTGTGTGTGTGTGTGTGAATACATAAGCACAAAATACTAAAAGTATTAATTATACATTTACTCAAATACTTAAGGAAAAAATAGAAGTTATAGTGGAGACAATAGAGAGTAGGTTCCGCCACTGTAGATACAGTGCAACTAGTTCAAGTGGAGGGGAATAAATGAGCCAAAGGGACATATGAACAACGATTCTCCAATATGTGTCTTATGCTGACTCACAGTGACCCCTAAAGAAAACAAAAAACAACAACACAAAAATCTAAACAGGGTCATTGCAGGCTTCATACTTTAGAGAGAACAGATTTTAGACTGAATTCAACAAAGTCACTAAGCAAATACGTAAGTGACAAAGCAAACGAAAACAACAGCTGCAAAAAAAACATTAATCCTCATGTGAGAAACAGGAGGAGGATAGTATCAAGAACAACGACAATATATTATAAGAAAATGTCAATATTTTTAACAACCCCAAAATTATGAGGTATGAAAAGAAAAAGTGTGACCCATACACAGGAAAAAGCAGGCAATAAAAACTGTTTAGAAAGGGCCTGGGTATTGAAGTTAGCAGGCAACGATTTCAAAGTATCCATAGTACATATTAATATACTAAGAGAACTAAAATAAACAATGTCTAAATAATTAAATAAATATATAAAGATAATGTCTCATGAAAACGAAAATATCAATACAAAGATCTAAATTATGAAGAAAAACTAAATGAAAAAATTTAAGTTGAAAAGTCTAATAATCAAAATAAAAATTTCAGTTGAGAATCTCGACACAAATTTTGAGTGGCAGAAGAGTCAGCAAATTTGAAGATGAATTAATATAGACGATACAATGTAAAGAACATAAAGACATAAGAATGAAGAAAAATGAACTGCTCTTCTGAGAAATGCAGTACACCATTAAGTGCAGCAATGCACATGGGTGCACTGGAAGGAGAGAGAGAAAGGGTCAGAAAAAACTTTTTCAAGTTAATTTCTCAAACCTGTATAAATATGGCAAAAAATATTAATTTATGCATCCAAGAAGCCCAAAGAACTGCAATAAGGTAAACACAAATATATCCATACCCAGACACATCAAAGTCAAAATGTTAAAAGTCAAAGATAAAGATAAAATCTTGGGAGCAAAAACAGAAAAATGACTTATCATGCACAAGGAATCCAGAACAAGATCAGCAGTTGCTTTCTCATCAGAAATACAGACCAAAAGGCAATGGAGGTGCTAAAAGCAAAGTGCTAAAAATAAAAAAAAATAAAAATAAAAAAATCTGTCTCACAAGAATTTTTTATCAAGAAAAATTATATTAAAAATGAAGCCAAAATAAAGACATATTAGATAATCAAAGGACTAAATAATCTAGTATTAGAAGACCTTGACTATAAGAAATACTAGAATTTCTTCAGGCTAAAAGTGAATGACACCAGACAGTAACATGATTAAACACACACCTGGAACATTCTTTAGGATATGACATGTATTTGGCCATAAAACAAGCTGCAATACATTTTAAAGATTGAAATTCTACATGGTGTCCAAACTCAATAAAATTACTCAGAATGAAGCAACAGTTGAACACTAAATTCAAAACTATGTGGAAATCACAAAATACATTTCTAAATAACCAGTAAGTCAATGAAGAACTCTCAAGGAAAATTGGGAAAATACTTTGAAATGAGTAAAAATTAACATACAACATATCAAAAATTATGGGATATAGTTGAAGCAGATGCTTAGATGGATAATAGCTATAAATGTCTATGTTAAAAAGAAAAAAAAAAAAGAACTTAAATCAATTACCTAAACTTTCCTCTAAGAAACAAACAAAAAATGAGCAAACTAAAATTTAAAGGAAGCAGAAGTCAGAAAATAATAAACATTAGAGTGAAAATAAATGAAAGAGAGGATAGAATAAAACAGTAACAAAAATCAGTAAAACCAAAGTTTCCTTCTGTGCAAAGATCAACAAAATTGACGAGTCTTTAGCTAGTCTAACAGCGTCCCCCACCTAAAAAGAGATAAAGAGCCTCAAATTTCTGAAATTGTGAATGATAGAGGGTATATCACTACCCATGTTATGGAAATCTAAGAGTTATAATGCAATTCTGTAAACGACTGTACACTAACATATTAAATAACCTAGATGAAATGAACAAAATTCTAGAAAAACAAAAACTACTGAAACTGATTTAAAAAGACACTGAAATCTAAACAGACCTAAAATAAAGAAGTTGAGGGGCCGGCCCTGTGGCACACTCGGTAGAGTGTGGCACTTGGGAGTGCTGCGGTGCTCCTGCTGAGGGTTCGGATCCCATATAGAGACCAGTCCGCTCACTGGTTGAGCGTGGTGCGGGGCGACACCGAGGGTTGCGATCCCGTTGCCGGTCGCGGTACGGGCACGACACTGAGGGTTGCGATCCCATTACTGGTCACGAAAAAAGACAAAAAAGGAAAAAAAAAAAAAGTTGAATAATCAAAAACTACTCAAAGAAAAGCCCAGGCCCAGATGAGTTCAATGACGAATACCACCAAACACTGAAAGAAAAATTAATATCAGCTTTTTACAAACTCTCCCAAAAACAGAAGAAGGAACACATCCAAATCGTTCTATGAAGTCAGTATTATTCATAGAATAAAATAAAAACTGACTCAATTAAGTCAGAAAAAGAATTTGACAAAATGCAGCATCCTTTCATAATAAAAATACTCAACAAACGAGGAATAGAAGGGAACATCCTAAACATGAAAGAGTACAGCTAGGAAAGATTGGGAGCTAAATCATATTAATGATGAAAGACTGAATACTCTTTCCAAAGATAAAGAACAAGACAAGGATGTCTGTTTTTCTCACTTCTATTCAAAACTGCCCTAGAGATTCTAGTTAGACCAATAGGCAAGAAAAGCTAACAAAATCATCTAGTTTAAAAAGAAGAAATGAAACTATCTCTATTCATAGATAACATGATCTTGTACATGTAATATCCTAAGAAATCTATTAAAAATGATTAGAACTAATAAATGAGTTTAGAAAGTCATCACAATACAAGATCAATAGACAATTCTATTTTTATTGGTTATGAATATTCATGAGATACAAAGCTGATTGTTCTCCCTTGTGCCCTAGATGTGAAGACCATATCCATACTGGCAGCATGCCCATTACTTCAAATTGCAGTTGTACCCCATGTCCCCACCCAATTATCCTTACCTCACTCCCCCTCCCCCTTTCGTCCACTCCACTTCATATCCCTAGGAATGCTCTCTCCCTCTGCAAACCTAACACACCACTGCAGTCTTTCTTTCCTTTCTTCTTTCTCTCTTAGCTCCTGCTTATGACTGAATACATGTGGTATCTATCCTTCTGTGCTTCACTTATTTCACTCAACGTAAGTTTCTACAAGCTCATCCATGTTGTTGCAAATGGGAGAATTTCATTCTTTTTTTATGGCAGAATAATATTGCATGGTGTATATATATCACAGTTTCTTTATCCAATCATCCATCAATGGACATTTAGGTTGGTTCCATATCTTGGATATTAATCCCTTGTCAGATGCATAGTTAGCAAAATTTTTTCCCACGCTGTAGGTTGTCGTTTCACTCTGCTGATTATTTCCTTTGCTGTGCAGAAGCTTTTGAGTTTGATATAGTCCCATTTGTTTAGTTTTTCTTTTGTTGCTTATGCTTTCAGGCTCTGTTCATGAAGTCTGTGCCCAGACCTGGTTGCTGAAGTGTTTCACCTATATTTTCCCTTAGTAATTTTACAGCTTCAGGTCATATATGTTAAGTCTTTAATCCATTTTGAGTGATTTTAGTATATGGGGAGAGGTGCATATCTAGTTTTGTTCTTCTGCAAATGGATATCCAATTTTCCCAGCATCACTTATTGAAGAGTCTTTTCCCCAGTGTAGATGTTTGTTGCCTTTGTCCAATATCAGATGGCTGTAAGACTGAGGGTTCTCAATTTTGCTCCACTGGTCTATTTTTTTGCCAGCACCATGCTGTTTTGGTTACTATAGCTTTATAGTATAATTTGAAGTCAGGTATTTTTATGCCTCCAGCTTTATTTATTTATTTATTTTTGCTCAGGATTACTTTGGCTATTCAGAGTCTTTAGTTGTTCCATATGAATGTTAAGATTTGTTTTTCTATTTCTTTGAAGAATGTCATTAGCATTTTGATGGTGATTACATTGAATTTGTAGATTGCTTTGGGTGGTATAGATATTTTCATGGTCTTAATTCTTCCAATCCAAGAGCTTGGAATATCTTTCCATCTTTTTATATCTTTAATTTCTTTCGCTAGTAGTTTGTAGTTCTCATTGTAGAGATCTTTCATCTCCTTGGTTAAACTGATCCCTAGTATTTTATTTTTTTCATGACTATTATAAATGGGCTTAGTTTCTTAATTTCTCTTTCTGTTAGTTCATTATTTGAGTTTATAAATGCAACTGATTTGGGACATTTATTTTGTATCCTGCAACGTTACTGAAATTTGAACAATTCAAAATATAATTATGAAAACTATTTACAAAACATTGTTGAGAGAAATTAATAAAAATCTAAAAAAGAAAGGAAAGAAATCTTATGTTCATGGATCAGGAAGCAAAATTATTAAGTAGAAATATTCTGGAAAATGATATGCATATACAACGTGATACCTATTAAAATCCCACCTGGCTTTTTTGCAGAACTTTACAAGCTAATTTTAAAATTCATATGAAATGTAAAAGACTGAGAATAGCCAAAACAAGAAAACACATAGGGATCTCATATTTCCTGCTCTCAAAACTTCTACAAAGCTATAGTAACCAAGAAAGTGTTCTACAGGCATAAGGACAGATATGTATCAATCAATGATACAGACTTGAGAGTTTAGAAATAAACTTATACATTTCTCATCAATTGCTATTTGATAAGGGTGATGGGAAAATTCAATGGGGGAAAAAGGTAGTCCTTTCAATTAATACTGCTAGAACACTGGATATCTACAAGCAAAAGACTGACTTTGGAACCACACCTCACATTATTCACAGAAATTAATTCAAAATCCACCAGAGATCTTAATGTATAAAACTTAAAGAAAGTAACATAAATATTAAATATTTGTGATCGTGAATTAGGCAATGACTCCTTAGATATAATTTGAAAACCATAAAAGGGTAAATTAGACCATCAAAATTAATATATATATATATATTAATTATATTATATTATTATTATTATAATATAATTATAATAATATAATATAATATAATTATATTATATATTATATATATTATATATTATATATATATATATTAAACTTCTACAAAGCTATAGTAACCAAGAAAGTGTTCTACGGGCATAAGGACAGATATGTATCAATCAATGATACAGACTTGAGAGTTTAGAAATAAACTTATACATTTCTCATCAATTGCTATTTGATAAGGGTGATGGGAAAATTCAATGGGGGAAAAAGGTAGTCCTTTCAATTAATACTGCTAGAACACTGGATATCTACAAGCAAAAGACTGACTTTGGAACCACACCTCACATTATTCATAGAAATTAATTCAAAATGCACCAGAGATCTTAATGTATAAAACTTTCAGAAAGTAACATAAATATTAAATATTTGTGATCGTGAATTAGGCAATGACTCCTTAGATATAATTTGAAAACCATAAGAGACAAAAAAAGGGTAAATTAGACCATCAAAATTAAATATATATATATATATATAATTTACTGTTAATGATATCAAGAAGAAAGTAAAAAGACCACAATGAAGATAAAATATTTGCAAATCATATTTCTGATGAGTAACTGCTATCCAGTATACATAAGAAGTATATACTAAGTAATAAAAAACCAAGTAGTTCAACTATAAAATGGGAAAAGTATTTGAATAGTCATTTCTGCAAAGAAGATACAGAAATAGCTGACAAGTACATGAGAGATGCTCAACATCACTATACATAAGGAAAATGCAAATCAAACTCACAATATATTTCACACCCACTAAGATGACTGTAATCGAAAGACAAATAATAACCAGAAATGAGAAGAATTCGGTACCCTCATAAACTGTTGGTAAGACTGTAAAATGATGCAGCCTCTCTGTATAATAGTTGGCACTTACTTAAGATTTTAAATATAGAGATACCATATGACCCGGCAATTCTACTTCTAGGTATATACCCAAATTGAATTAAAAAAAGGTTTACATAAAGAATTGCACACAAATATTTATAGCACCATTATACACAACAGCTCAAAAGTGGCAGCAAACCAAATTTCCATCAACTGATGAATGAATAAATAAAGGGTTTATATATAATATTTATTATAAATATTATTTCTAGTATAATCCTTCTCAGAATATCAATATTATTTTTAATATTTTTAGTGGTTGTTCTAGAGTTTTCAAGAAACATTTTAAACCAATTAAGCTTTGCTTCAAATAACACTGTGCCCCTTCACATATACTGCAGTTGCTTTACAACCCATTGTCCCTCAGACCTCCATCTCATCCATTATGACATTGCTTATTTATTAAACTTAGTCATATGCTATAATCACTCCGTACACTGTTGCTATTATAACTTCAAAAACAGTCATCATTTAAATCAATGAAGAATAAGAAAATAAAACTATTTTATTTA
>NW_007741810.1:0-328 GCF_000696425.1 Galeopterus variegatus | reverse complement strand
ACCTGCCAAAGAAGAATACAATTACCTCTGGTCCTTTACCTGAGTTTTCATTAACTTAACTCATATCACAGTAAGGAAAACCAGAGTCTGTCAACTCAGACTTACTTTCGCCACAGACGACTGTTTTCTATTTCATTCTCATTCATATTTTAAAGAAAATCACTTACCAGCCATTGTGCTGTAGGCCAAATAGACTTTGTCCCAGGCCATTGTATGTTTTCCAGGCCCATTGCATCTCCCTAAGAACTGTTTACTCCTACACCATCATCTCCCATTTCCCTATGGAGATGGGTGTATAAGCTCTGCATCCCAGTGAAAGATTGGGACA
>NW_007741809.1:23434-23888 GCF_000696425.1 Galeopterus variegatus | reverse complement strand
TTCCCACAATAGCAGGTTGTTAAAAAGACCCTGGGACACCCCACCCCTACCCCCTTCACTTACCCTTGTTTTCTCCCTGCTTTTGTGATGTCCTTGCACATCACGGTTGCCCTTCCACTGTCTGCCATGAGTGGAAGCAACCTGAGGCCCATGCCAGACACAGCTGCCCCAGAATCATGAGCCACAAGCCTCCTTTCTTTTAATTTGCCCAAGCTCAGGTATTGTTACAGCAACACAAAAATGGACTAAGATTCTTTCTCTCTCATATTCATGTATGTGTGTGTGTGAGAGAGAGAGAGAGGGAGGGGGGGTGGAGAAAGAGAGAGAGGAGAGAGAGAGAGAGAGAGAGATTGTTTTAAGGGATTGGCTCACTTGATTATGGAGGTTGAGAAGTCCCACAACCTGCCATATGCCAGCTGGAGACCCGGAAGAGCCAATGGTGTAATTCAGTCTG
>NW_007741809.1:20828-21315 GCF_000696425.1 Galeopterus variegatus | reverse complement strand
TTTTGACAGTTTGACTACAATGTGTCTCAGAGAGGACCTTTTTGGATTGAATCTGTTTGGATACCTTGGAGCCTCTTGGATCTGGATGTCCATATCTCTACCAACACTTGGGAAATTTTCTGCTATTATTTCATTGAATATTTGGTCAGTGCCTTTTTCTTTCTCCTCCCACTCCTGACCACCCATGGCTCAAATGTTTCTGCACTTAAGGTGGTCTGCTAGCTCTCTTACACTTTCTCCATTTTTTAAATACTTTTTTCTTTTTCTTTCTTTTTTTATTTTATTTTTTTACTTTTTGGCTGCTTAGGTTATTTCAAAAAGACTGACTGCGAGATCAGAAATTCTTTCTGCCACTTGCCCTAGCCTGTTGCTTATGGTCTCAACTCTAGTTTTTATTTTATTCAATGAGTCTTTTAGTTCCAGGAGTTCTGCTACATTCTTTTTTATGGTACTTATCTCTTTGTAAATTTCCTCATTCAAGTCCTGG
>NW_007741809.1:16660-18304 GCF_000696425.1 Galeopterus variegatus | reverse complement strand
CTGCAACTCAGTGGTCATCACAGGGCCCATTACACATTTTGGGGGGCATGGCTGAGACATTCAGCCCCCCTGCCCTGGCTAGGGAAACCTGGGGCACTTCCTGCAATGACTCGGTGGGCATCGCTGGGCTGGTTGCTCATGTTGGGGAGACGTGACTGAGTCCCGAGGCCCCCCTACCCTGAGTTGGGATTGCCCGGGGTGCTTCCTGAAGTGGCTCAGTGGTCATCACTGGGCTGGTTGCTCATGTGGAGGGGGTGTGACTGAAGCCCAGGTCCCCCACCCTCGGGACTGGTTATGGGTGTTGGGGGACATGGCTGAGGCTACTGGCCCTCCCCTCTTTCTGGCTTGGTAGCCCAGGGGACTTCTGGTCCTTCTAGGTGTTATAGGTGTTCTTTGGTGAAATGAGACCTTTACTAGTTAATATCAAACTTTATCTCTGGTTGTAGGTACTCTTTTTCTTTTNGGTGTTCTTTGGTGAAATGAGACCTTTACTAGTTAATATCAAACTTTATCTCTGGTTGTAGGTACTCTTTTTCTTTTAGTTCTGTGTTGGATTATTTGCTGTTCCCACCACTTAAACTCTGTACTGGAACTAATTTGTTGTTGTCTGTTTACTTCTAAAGTGGGGAACTTCCTGTGGGGACCAGTACTTGAGCTCCGTGGTTGAGCTAAATTGCTGCTTTGCTGTTGATTCCCTGGGGAAGGCTTTTTGTGCAGCTCAGGTTTTTTTTTTTTTTTTGTGACCGGTAAGGGGATCGTAACCCTTGGCTTGGTGTCGCCCGCACCATGCTCAGCCAATGAGCGCACTGGCCAACCCTATATAGGATCCGAACCCATGGCCTTGGCGCTCCCAGTGCCACTGTGCTCCCAGCGCCACACTCTCCCGAGTGAGCCACAGGGTCGGCCCTGCAGCTCAGGTGTTAATGGTTGACTTTATAAGAACTTCCGGGTTTAGTGAAATCCAGTGCACCTGGGTTGTGTAGAAATACTGGTCTAGGCCTGAGTCTTCATCAAACTGCACCCTATGCAATTCTATATTCCTGAGCAGTCTCCTCTGAGTGGTCCTATGCTGGTTTGGAGGCAGATCAGCTGTTCATGCTGTGCCCCAGTTTTCACCCAGTGGGCCTGTTTCCCCCACCATCCATGCTCCAAACACTTTGCATGGGATGGGCTGTGCTCCAGTCCCTTGTGATGACTCACTGGCCTCTGAATGGCCCCTTTTTTTCCATTGTTGTGGCTCCTCAGTCCTATGTGGGTCCATGGGAAACCTATTAGTGGTCTTGCTGGCCTGGGGGCCACCAAAGCCCTCTTCTCCCCTGCTGCCTCCAAGCAACTTCATCTGAAGGGCACAGCTGTGGCTTTTGTTGGCTTCTGCTCTGTGTGCTCAGCAGCTCCAGCCTGGAAGAGACCGGGGCTCAAAATGATTGGAGAGGTTTTTTCTTTCTCTCATCGTGGCTTCTCTGGCCTTCATGCACTCTGCAGGTCTCTCCTCCTCTTCCCCTGAGCTCTAGCAGCTCCAGCTTCGCTGTCATTACTTTTTGATAGTTGTAAATTAATTGATTTGTGGGAGAGAGTGATGCTGTATACTGTCTATTCTGCCATCTTGACCAGAAGTCCCCAACAGTTTCTAAGCTGGATTTCCAA
>NW_007741809.1:12465-16130 GCF_000696425.1 Galeopterus variegatus | reverse complement strand
GTAAGGGGATCGTAACCCTTGGCTTGGTGTCGCCCGCACCATGCTCAGCCAGTGAGCGCACTGGCCAACCCTATATAGGATCCGAACCCGTGGCCTTGGCGCTCCCAGTGCCACTGTGCTCCCAGCGCCACACTCTCCCGAGTGAGCCACAGGGTCGGCCCTGCAGCTCAGGTTTTAATGGTTGACTTTATAAGAACTTCCGGGTTTAGTGAAATCCAGTGCACCTGGGTTGTGTAGAAATACTGGTCTAGGCCTGAGTCTTCATCAAACTGCACCCTATGCAATTCTATATTCCTGAGCAGTCTCCTCTGAGTGGTCCTATGCTGGTTTAGAGGCAGATCAGCTGTTCATGCTGTGCCCCAGTTTTCACCCAGTGGGCCTGTTTCCCCTACCATCCATGCTCCAAACACTTTGCATGAGATGGGCTATGCTCCAGTCCCTTGTGATGACTCACTGGCCTCTGAATGGCCCCTTTTTTTCCATTGTTGTGGCTCCTCGGTCCTATGTGGGTCCATGGGAACCCTATTAGTGGTCTTGCTGGCCTGGGGGCCACCAAAGCCCTCTTCTCCCCTGCTGCCTCCAAGCAACTTCATCTGAAGGGCACAGCTGTGGGTTTTGTTGGCTTCTGCTCTGTGTGCTCAGCAGCTCCAGCCTGGAAGTGGCCGGGGCTCAAAATGATTGGAGAGGTTTCTTCTTTCTCTCATCGTGGCTTCTCTGGCCTTCATGCACTCTGTAGGTCTCTCCTCCTCTTCCCCTGAGCTCTAGCAGCTCCAGCTTCTCTGTCATTGCTTTTTGATAGTTGTAAATTAATTCATTTGTGGGAGAGAGTGATGCTGGATACTGTCTATTCTGCCATCTTGACCAGAAGTCCCCAACAGTTTCTAAGCTGGATTTCCAAGATGCTTAGCAGCATCCTACTTCTCTTAATCAGCTCAGGCTACCATAAGAAAATACCACAGACACGGTGCACACAACATAAATTATTTCTCACTTTTCTGGAGACTGGGAAGGCCAAGATCAAGGTGCAGACAAACTCACTTCCTATTGAGAGCCTCCTTTCTGGCTTGCAAATGGCCACCTTCTCAGTGTGTGTTCACATGGCAGAGAGAGAGAGTGAGCTCTCTGAGGCCTCCTAATATAAGGCAGTTATCGAATCAGACCTCCACTAATAAACTTGTTTAACCTTAGTTACTTTTTTATTCCAAATACAGCTACACTGAGGGTTAGGGCTTCTGCGTATGAATTCGTGGAGAATACAGTTCTCTCCAGAGCACTGCCCCTTCCACAGCTGGCTTCCCAGGGAGTTCAGCAGCATCCTACCTCCTGCTCTCATGTGGGCAGCTACCAGGTGAGTTTGCAGAAACCCCAGTTGCATCCCCATAGTTCAGCTACACCCTGGGAAGCTGCTTGCCAAGTTTCACTGGTGCCTCAATGGAGCTCTTCCTTGTAAGTTTTGGCTTGTGGCACCTAACAAACTTTACCTGCCATCCAATGGGCTACAGAATTTCCAACAATATCTAAATCTCAGCCTTGTGGATGGTGGGGGGTGGTGATGGAGTTTGGATGTATTGTCCTCCCAGAACTCATGGAAACTGATCTCCAATGTGGCAGTTTGGGTCATGGGGGCAGATCCCTCATGAATGGATTAGTGCTCTCCCTAGGTGGGGAGATTAATGAGTGAGTTCTTGCTCTATTAGTTCCCATGAGAGCTGGTTGTTTAAANCAACAATTTCAACCTCTCAAGCACTTATTAGACACCTATTGTGTCCTCTCTACCAGCTTCTGTGCAAACAGAACTGAATAACTCTGTGTTGCTGACCACAGGGGCTCTCACCCTGGTCTCCTGAGAGCAGAGTGAAGAGGGAGCTCAGTACTTATCAGGCAGGCCGGCAAGTCTGAAGTGATTGGGGTCTTTGCCACTCCGGCCCCATTCGTTGGCAACCTAGTCAGCCTACGAATCCTCTGCTACGTGGCCTGTGAGTCTCTGAATGTTCTGTCTGGCATCACTGTAATTGAGGCAGCCGGGAAGGAGATTAATCAGCAGGCAGGTGAGCAACAGTCTGCACCCTCCAGGATCTCCTCTTTCCAGCGTTTGAATCTGAGAGGAGCCCAGGAAGGCCAAGGAAGGAGGGGCTAAAACTGACCCTGCCTGGGCACAGCCCTACTCAGCCCAGGCCGGTCTCCCTTATGCTGGATGAACAGCACCCAGAGAGGAGGGGTGAGAATCACTCACTCCCACCAGCCACTCTGCACTGGCTGTGGATGAAGAAGGTGGACAGGATTGATATAGAGATGAGGGGTCACAGCCCTAAAGGGACCTGCTCTGGGGCTTATCACCTCTTGATCCCCCAAAGCAGTCAAGCTCTGCTCACCCATCCCTGATATCCCCAGGAGCTCGAGTTACCTCATCACTTCAGCAGCGCAGGCACCCCCAGGTCCCCTCTGGGAAGCATCATAGTCCCCCCCAGCATGGAAGTATTTGTCTGAATTTATGTAATTGGCTTCCCTCATGTCAGAGTAGGCTCTCCACATGTCCCCAGCTCCTGGTCAGAAAAGGAAAAGGCAAAAATGAAATCAGCTGAACACAGAGACTCTGACAACACCTTAGAGAGGAACCAAAGAATGAAAAATCTTCCACTGACTTTAAGATTTCAGCCTGTGATCACAGCAGCCTTGGGTACCATGGGGTGAGAAGAACACTCTTAATCCTAGTTGGCTTCTGCAGGTTACTGGAATAAGAGTCATTTTAGACGGGGCACACCATTGTTGTACCTGGTTGTCTGCCCACATGATGCTATGCGCTGCATCTTACTTAGGGTTCTATGGGATGCGTTAAGCAGAGAAGGGAGATATCATTACAGAACAAGATTTCTCATTTTCAGCAATATTGAATACTGGGCCAGATAATGCTTTGTTTCTCAGGGCTGTCCTGGGAACTATAGGATGGTTACCAGTGTCCCTGGTCTCCACCCACTGGATGCTGGTGAAATAGAGCTCCCTACACCCTCATAATGTATGCGATCTGTTTCTGTAGAATTACTTGCTTAACCTAAGTAACTCCATTTTGCCCCTGTCTGACCTGCGGACTACCCCCTCTTCTGCATGAGAAACCGTTGACCTTTTCATAGAAACAAAAAACAATTGCACAGAAACAGCCATACACAGTGAATTATTACATGGGAACAGGAACCATACACAATTAGGAAGGGAAAATAAGAAAAATAGGGAAGAAGACATAGAAAAGGAAACAAAGTTGATTTGTCTGTTTGGTTGTTTTATTAAGGTTGTGTAAAGACAAGAGGAGTGCCTGAAATTATTTTGAAATGATGATCTTTCTTCACATATAAAATGAGTGGGAGAAAGAGAAAATTCAACTAGGTGATGTGTAGATATGCATAGTGGTTTAATATGCAATTAATCTAAGAATATATCAAGGAGATGTTTAAATTTAACGAGTGTGTGTGTGTGTGTGTGTGTGTGTGTTTCTCCTTCAGAAAGAAAGAAAACAGCTTTGCAACAAGTTGGTCTGTGGAAAGGACCCTGACCATTAATTCACTTAGAATGAAATAAGAGGATATGTTGTCTTTAATTTAAATCCCATAAAACAACCAAACAGACAAATCAACTTTGTTTCCTTTTCTATGTCTTCTTCCCTATTTTTCTTA
>NW_007741809.1:5081-11884 GCF_000696425.1 Galeopterus variegatus | reverse complement strand
ATGAGAGCTGGTTGTTTAAAAGACCCTGGCACCTCCCCTCTCTCTCTCTGCTTCCACCGTCTTGCAATGTGAGATGCCTAGGTCACTCTTGACAACACCAGATGGACTTTGGATTTCCCAGCCTCAGAAACTGTAAGCAATAAATTTTGTTTTCTTTATAAGTCACCCAGTTCTGTGTATTTTGTTATAAGCAACAAAAAAGGACTAATACAGTGGGCATTAAATTTTTTTTTTATCTTCTTGTATTCTTTACCCTTAATAGTTAGTTATATTACCATTTAATAATTGTTTGTATTAAAATATCCCCTTTCTGGGCATTCCTCCACATAGCTTTTTCTTCCAGATACCTTTTTCTTCCAGATCCTTCTCATTTAGGATGATTTCATCCAGAGCAATGAGATGAAATTGGAGGGAAGAATTAAAAATGCATCTTCAAGAGGAAATTCTTTGTGTTTACATGAACTAGAATGTGCACGCACTGCTGATTAAGGTGTCCTGAAAATAAAACCATTCCCAAGTTACAAAAAAAAAAAAATTCTCTTTTCCAATTGCTGCCTGATTTCTGCCTCTTGACTGGACCCTGACTGATAAGAGGGGTCTTTTCTATCCTGTTCTCTCTCACTGTCAACACTTCCACTATTTTGGTCTGATTAAGGTGCAGAAGCTGTCAGGAAGCATTCATAATAGGGGTGGCATTACATCTTTATTTAAGCTTGAAATAAGTCAATAAAAACACAGTAAAGGGAAAATTCTTAGAAGGCATTCCGTAGATGAAATGGACAGAAATTGCTTAATAATTAGATTTGTAGGTGTTGCTGAAAAATAGATAGAAGGTCAAGATAGCAGCTTATGGGATAGAATTCCATGATCCAATCCCCCCATGCCTCTGTACCCTGCCCCCAAGGACAGTGATCATTGAGGAAATAAGACCCTGGGGGCAGAGAAGGTGACTGGATACAGTTGACAGGAAGTGAGAAAGCCTGGACATGAAAAGTCTTGAAAATAGCAACAAAGTAACCCAGGGAGCCTGAAGAGGGGAGCAGGCCTGATTCTGGGATGGGTTGCTGTGGGTGTCTGCACTACATGACTGTGAGATTGTCTCCCCTCCACTCAAACACATGGGCCACTCTCCATGCCCACATTGGTGTTCATTGATCACCCCTTCATTCCAAACAGCCAGTGCTTACCACAAAAAATGACACAGTTTCAACAATTTCAACCTCTCAAGCACTTATTAGACACCTATTGTGTCCTCTCTACCAGCTTCTGTGCAAACAGAACTGAATAACTCTGTGTTGCTGACCACAGGGGCTCTCACCCTGGTCTCCTGAGAGCAGAGTGAAGAGGGAGCTCAGTACTTATCAGGCAGGCCGGCAAGTCTGAAGTGATTGGGGTCTTTGCCACTCCGGCCCCATTCGTTGGCAACCTAGTCAGCCTACGAATCCTCTGCTACGTGGCCTGTGAGTCTCTGAATGTTCTGTCTGGCATCACTGTAATTGAGGCAGCCGGGAAGGAGATTAATCAGCAGGCAGGTGAGCAACAGTCTGCACCCTCCAGGATCTCCTCTTTCCAGCGTTTGAATCTGAGAGGAGCCCAGGAAGGCCAAGGAAGGAGGGGCTAAAACTGACCCTGCCTGGGCACAGCCCTACTCAGCCCAGGCCGGTCTCCCTTATGCTGGATGAACAGCACCCAGAGAGGAGGGGTGAGAATCACTCACTCCCACCAGCCACTCAGACCTCACACTAAGCAGAGAGGGAGAGTAGGCCAGAGAAGGAGGGGCCACAGCCTTTATGGAAACTGCTCTGCAAGGAAGCTTGTCCCCTCCTGACTGTCCCAGGCAGTCAAGCTCTGCTCACCCATCCCTGATATCCCCAGGAGCTCGAGTTACCTCATCACTTCAGCAGCGCAGGCACCCCCAGGTCCCCTCTGGGAAGCATCATAGTCCCCCCCAGCATGGAAGTATTTGTCTGAATTTATGTAATTGGCTTCCCTCATGTCAGAGTAGGCTCTCCACATGTCCCCAGCTCCTGGTCAGAAAAGGAAAAGGCAAAAATGAAATCAGCTGAACACAGAGACTCTGACAACATCTTAGAGAGGAACCAAAGAATGAAAAATCTTCCACTGACTTTAAGATTTCAGCCTGTGATCACAGCAGCCTTGGGTACCATGGGGTGAGAAGAACACTCTTAATCCTAGTTGGCTTCTGCAGGTTACTGGAATAAGAGTCATTTTAGACGGGGCACACCATTGTTGTACCTGGTTGTCTGCCCACATGATGCTATGCGCTGCATCTTACTTAGGGTTCTATGGGATGCGTTAAGCAGAGAAGGGAGATATCATTACAGAACAAGATTTCTCATTTTCAGCAATATTGAATACTGGGCCAGATAATGCTTTGTTTCTCAGGGCTGTCCTGGGAACTATAGGATGGTTACCAGTGTCCCTGGTCTCCACCCACTGGATGCTGGTGAAATAGAGCTCCCTACACCCTCATAATGTATGCGATCTGTTTCTGTAGAATTACTTGCTTAACCTAAGTAACTCCATTTTGCCCCTGTCTGACCTGCGGACTACCCCCTCTTCTGCATGAGAAACCGTTGACCTTTTCATAGAAACAAAAAACAATTGCACAGAAACAGCCATACACAGTGAATTATTACATGGGAACAGGAACCATACACAATGAAAACTTGTATGCTTGACTGCTCGAACGGCTCATTCTCAGCTTTTGTGACCTAGCTCCCTAGCTTGCTTTGTGCACCTGGACAAACCCGTGTGCCAACAGGATGTAGTTTTTGCCTTTAAAATCCCTACAAGACCAAAGGCTGATGCCGCTCTTCCTTGGTTGTACCTTGGGAGATGGACGCTGGCCAACTGGAGTGAATAAACTGCCCTTTTCAGGGCCGGCCTGGTGGCGCACTGTAGAGTGCACTGCTTGGGAGCGTGGCGGCGCTCCCGCTGAGGGTTCGGATCCCATGTGGAGACCGGTTCCCGCTCACTGGCTGAGCACGGTGCGGGCGCAACACCGAGGGTTGCGATCCCGTTACCGGTCAGTAAAAAAAAAAAAAGACAAAAAAAAAAAGGAAAAATAAATAAATAAATAAACTGCCCTTTTCTGCACGAGTGGTAAGTGCATTTCTTGTGGCAGGGCGCCTCACAACACTGGCAGCAACACTTTCCCCTAGTGCGACAACCAAGAACATCTCCAGATGTTGCCAAAGGTTCCCCTGGGCCACCACATTGACCTGGTCAAAAACCACTGCTATAGAATGAAGCTACATACGACAAGATCCAGAAAATCATGTGAGTGATGTGGTGACATGGAAGACAGATTCTGAGAAAGGCTGCAGAGATAGAGCACTCTGCCCCGACACCCTATAAACTATACTCTCGCAAACTGATGCTCCTTAATGTAACCTGAGTCCCTCTGACTGTTAGGGTCATAAATGTCCCTAATAACTTCTAACTAGGCTGTACTGATGCTGTGGGTTACTTGAGGAATTGTTAGGGCCAGGGTTCTCACCCTTGGCTGCACTTTCTAATACCTAGAACTTACTGAAAGTCTAGTGCCTTGGCCACACCCCAGGCTGATTTCCTCAGACTGTCTGATTAAGGGGGATCGGTGGTTCCAGGCATAAGTGGTGTTTCATGCTCTGCAGGTGACTCTGAAGTGTGGCTGACACTGATAACCACAGAGCTTGAGGAAGCTGTAAGCAGACACATCGACCTGGAAGAGCTGTGGCCTCATGCACAGCTGGGCTCACCCTCTGCTCTGCCTCCTGCTGACAGGCAGTCCGTCCCCGGGCAATGGACTCAGGTGCTCTAAGCCTCAGTTTTTCACCTCAAACTCAAAAGGGGAGGACGCCTGCCTCACGGAGTTATTCTGAAAGTAAACGGGAAAAGACTCAGTTCCTTGCAGGGACTGGATGTATGTTAGTTTCCATTTCCTGTCAAGAAGGCTGGAGAAGGGTGGGAAACAGACTAAACCAGGAAATGGGGTCAACTCTTCAAATCCTCTAAGTTTCTGTAGGTTTTAAGTTTTCTGTGAAGAATGAACAATGACAACTAAATTTACTTGTTTCTTTTCTTTGGGATTTCAGAGTCTTGACACAAATCAAGGCCTAAAGGCCTCTTTATATTATCCCAACAGGAAACAGAAGGAAGAGATAAGTGTGAACGGAGAGCTTTAATCGTGCTTTTGTGTGATTTGTTCTGAAGGTCATTTCACACCAATTTCAGGCCTTACTGCTTGTCTTGCTCAAAGCAAATAGTTTAGCTTCACCTGGGAATGACGATTGTTCTTTCTCTGAGTAACTGATGAACATAAAATCTTAAATTTATAATCTGTCTAGGAGCTCCCCAAACACCTGACCTTCTGCTACATTGGGAAGCACAACTTAAGACGAAGGCTCAGGACTTAAAGAATGCAGAAAACTACTCTGCTGTGTGTCGTTACTGGATTCCCCCAACCTGCCCTTTTTATTGAGCAGGGGTCTGCATTTTTTGATTTACATGGGAGCAGTTTCTGGAACATTTGGTAAGTCCACTGAACACACCTTGAGAAACTTCTGTCTGAGGGGAAAGGAGATATTCCCAGCAACTCTAAAGGACCACCTCAGTGGGCAATCCAGCACACCCTCAGTTCAATTAGTCCTGTAGCAACACAGACACTAACATCTCTCTACGTCTGAAAATGGCTTTCTGAAGACATAAGTTTTCCAATTTTTCAGGTACAGGCTGGTGTTACTCCTCAAAAATCCTGTATCCCTTCTCCATCCAGACATACCCTTGAGCCTCCCTGTGACCTTGCCTCCCATTATCCAGGGCAGAGATGTGACCACCAGGGAGGCAGCACAACACCACAGACTGACCCAGAACTCCTAGCCAGACTTGAGAAGAGTAACCCCTACTCACCTAGGGTCTGGGGACACCAGCAGGTGTCAGGGCCTTCCTGGCCAGCCTGAGTCATACTGATGGGAAAGCCACGCTCCTGCTCTGCCTCACTGTGGCTTCCCCGGTGATCACCCACATCCATTATGTACATGGGATCTACTCACTTTGAGTCCTGATGGCCCATGGGTATTGTCCTCTCTCCATCAGTCTTACCTTGAGTACCAAGGAATGAAAACCAGCTTCAGCTGCTGACTCCAAAGACCAAGGAGCAGAAAATCAGGCTTGTGAGAAGCTTCATTCTGCTGAAATGAGAGTGGAGGGTCAGGGAGACACGGACAAGACTGGCGCATCCCCTTGGGATTCAGACATAAAGAGAGCCTGGTTGTTATTTCCATTGGTTCTTATCGGAATCTCAGTGGTTCATCCAGGAAACCTTGTAGTCTGACTTCACTCAGAGCCACACGCCCTCAACTGAAAACTGAAAAGGGTTTTGGCGATGGATGTTGGTGATGGTTTCACAACAGTGTGAATGCACTTAACTGTACGCTTCAAATGATTAAAATTTTTATGCTATGTATATTTTACTACAATTTTAAAAAATCCTATTTTCTCTAAGGAAAATGGACACGGTCTTAGGCACAAACAGGTCTCTGAATGTGTTACTTTTTTTTTTTTTTAACATAAATGGCAGCACATGCTACATATACAAGAGAATTCTTCCAGAGACTTACTTCCCAAATATTTTCTGAGCCAGCCTACCTTTTCTCCACTCCTATTGTTATTATTCAATCCACTGCTGAAGAGTGCAGGGATGTTACCTTGTAGACGGTCACTCACTTGGGGTTTGCTTCCTGCTTCTGCATAAGTTTCAGGTTACTTACTTTTTGTCAGTAATACTACAGAGAGATATTATGTCCTTCTTAGTGTATCATATCAGGGGCATCTCACATTGGTTTGGGCCATAACTGATGAAGTGAATTTCAGCCACTCGGTTAAGGTAGAGTCGAGGTTTCCCAACTGCAAAATTACCAATTTTCCTTTTGTAATTAATAAGTATGTGTCAGGAGGTTCTTTGACTTGATATATATATTTCTTCTTCGTCACCAGACTTTTACTGTAAGGTTTTAACATCAATTGATGATTNTCTCCATCAGTCTTACCTTGAGTACCAAGGAATGAAAACCAGCTTCAGCTGCTGACTCCAAAGACCAAGGAGCAGAAAATCAGGCTTGTGAGAAGCTTCATTCTGCTGAAATGAGAGTGGAGGGTCAGGGAGACACGGACAAGACTGGCGCATCCCCTTGGGATTCAGACATAAAGAGAGCCTGGTTGTTATTTCCATTGGTTCTTATCGGAATCTCAGTGGTTCATCCAGGAAACCTTGTAGTCTGACTTCACTCAGAGCCACACGCCCTCAACTGAAAACTGAAAAGGGTTTTGGCGATGGATGTTGGTGATGGTTTCACAACAGTGTGAATGCACCTAACTGTACGCTTCAAATGATTAAAATTTTTATGCTATGTATATTTTACTACAATTTTAAAAAATCCTATTTTCTCTAAGGAAAATGGACACGGTCTTAGGCACAAACAGGTCTCTGAATGTGTTACTTTTTTTTTTTTTTAACATAAATGGCAGCACATGCTACATATACAAGAGAATTCTTCCAGAGACTTACTTCCCAAATATTTTCTGAGCCAGCCTACCTTTTCTCCACTCCTATTGTTATTATTCAATCCACTGCTGAAGAGTGCAGGGATGTTACCTTGTAGACGGTCACTCACTTGGGGTTTGCTTCCTGCTTCTGCATAAGTTTCAGGTTACTTACTTTTTGTCAGTAATACTACAGAGAGATATTATGTCCTTCTTAGTGTATCATATCAGGGGCATCTCACATTGGTTTGGGCCAT
>NW_007741809.1:1236-4096 GCF_000696425.1 Galeopterus variegatus | reverse complement strand
CAGGAAGACTGTGAAAGATTCGGGGCCCAGGTTGATGGTATCAAATACACTGATCTTGTCTCTGTGTCCACCATGTTCTGGCTCCAGAGAAATAAGAGAGTTGCTAGTGCGGTTGGTGCCACTTTGTGTTCCTTCTGTACCTTGAACTCTATTTCAGATATCATGTCCCTGCTCTCATTCTAAGGACTCATCAGGTTTTCTTTTTCTCTGGATCTTTGATTTTGAAACCAAATTTGTATTCTGGACTCTGGAATTCCCATTTCTTTGGCAAGTTTTCTTCTGAAATCAATCCCAGGGTAACAGTTGTTCATAAATGCCTTGATGAGGGTGCGTGGTTGAGAGGGGTGTAATTGGTATGACACCATCCGGCTTCTCTACCTTGAGTCCATTCTTCAAGGTGATCTTTCTCATGGCCTTGGCTTGATTCTAAAGTCTCGCTAAGGTCTGGTCTTTTCTGAAGTCAGTGCCTAGCTCTTTGATTCTGAAACCAAATCTGGATTCTTGACTCTTCAATATTGATTTCTAAATCAGGTTTTTGTTTGGTAGCATAACTCAGGTAAGGTTTTTGGTTGAAGGCATTGGTGAGAATTTTCAATTGATCTTCTGTGGATTTGGTGTGACTGTGCCTACAATTTGTTGATAGAGTCTTGTTTAGAGAGCTGTCTTGAGCCATTGTATTAGTCCGTTTCTGTTGCTTATGACAAAATACCTGAAACTGTGTAATTTGTAAAGAAACTATATTCACTGCTTACAGTTCAGAGGCTGGGAAGTCCTAACTCCTGGGAACACATCTGGTGAGGTCCTTGTTCTCAGTGGCAACTCTACAGTGACACAGGGTATCACATGGTGAAATGGCAGAAACAGAGAAAGAGCTAAGTCCTCACTTCTTCTTTTGAAGCCCTCAGAACTGACATCAGAGGTGCTCAGTTTCCTTGGGCTCGGGTTTCAGGGCATGCCTCTGGGTTTCCAGTCATTCTATGAGGTTTCAGACCCCCTCCTCTGAGCTCTCCCCTGGAGGAAAGTAACTGTTGCTAGTTAGACCTATTCTTAGCACCATCAGGGGAAAAAAATGAGACAATAGGGGGCTGGCTCATGCAATCCAGTGGCTGGGCATGCTCAATAGAGAGCACAGAACATACTGGTGCATACAACTGGGAACCACCCCCTTAACTGAATATTCAATAGATGGAAAAACCATAAAAGCCAAATCCCAGCTAAAGGCAGAGTTCTTGCTCACTTTCCTGGTGGCAACGTGCATTCTGATGGCTGAGGTGTGTATAATTTACTTTATATCTAACTTACTTTCAGCAAGCAGCTGCTCATTCTCTTGAGCCAGCCTGCACTCTGTACTGAACTTTAAGTATGTTTTTCTGGCTTTTGTGTTAGACTTGATGCCTGTACCAAACTTACTTTTGTGTTAAACTTGGTGTGAGCCCTGCTCAGTCTATGGAGCTGCGCCACACTCTCTCTGTGGAACCTGTATTTCTTATCTATTATATTAAACTTGTTCTCACTTTCTACTTTGACTCTGCACTTGAATTCTTTCCTGTGGTGGAGTCCAGAACCCGGTAAGAGGACCCGGCGGGTTGAGGCTGACAGTTAGGCCCCCTATGACCCTACCTCTGACATCAGAACCATGCCTGTCACCACCATTAAACCATCCATGGATTAATCCATTTAGCTGGGAACGGTCCTCACAATCATGACCCGTTCAAGGCCCCACCTTTCAATTACCATAATAGGATTTCTCATCCTCTTAACACACTGTCACAGTGGGGGTTAAGTTTCAGATACATGGAATTTGGGGGACATAATTCAATCTACACTAGCCACGTAGGAAGAGAGCCATGTTGGTGTCTAAGCATCTGTCTAGGAGATGAAATACAATGCAATGTTTATTTATTTATTTATTTATTTTTGTATTCTAAGATGTTGTTGCAGAGCAGTTGGTATGAAAGGGGAGGACAAGGAAGGGGAGAGAAAGGAATGGTCGAAGCCTGTGCCACCCCACTCATTTCAGCAGAGGAGCCCAGGGGGCTTTTAGCAGTTGCTCATTGTGGCTGAGCTGGATGTGTAAGTCAGGGGGACATGGCTGAGGCCCTAGGCCTTCCACACCCCGGCTGGAGAGCCTGGGACATTTCTGGCAATGGCCTGGTGGTCATTGCTGGGCTGGATGTGAATGTCAGGGGATATAGCTGAGGCCCTCGGTCCCACACTGCCCTGGCTCAAGAGCCCAGGGTGCTTCCGGCAGTGGAGTAGTGGTTGTGGCTGGGCTGAAAGCAGACATAGGAGAGACGTGGCTGAGTACCTTGGCCCCTTCCACCCTGGCTTGGCAGCCTGGGGAGCTTCTGGTCCTTCTAGGTTTTATAAGTGTTCTTTTGTGGTGTTAGACGGTTACGTGTTAATATTAAAATTTTGTCTCTGATCTGTGGGTTTTTTGCCTTTTCTTTCAGTTCTGTATTGGATTATTCACTATTCCCACTACTTAAACTCTGCACTGGAACTAATTTGTTGTCCTTTGCTTCCTTCTAAAAGTGGTGGAACTTCCTGTGGGGACCAACACTTGAGCCCTGTGGTTGAGCTAAATTGCGGCTTTGCTGCTCATTCTCTGGGGAAGGGTTTCTGTGCAGCTCAGGTTTTAACTGTTGACCTGGTAATGACTTCCAGGTTTGGTACATGTGGATTGTGTAGAAGCTCTGGTCTGGGCCTGAATTTTTCAGCAAACTGCACCCCCTACAGTTCTATATTCCTGACTAGTCTCCACCAAGATGTCCTGTGCTGACTGGAGGGAAGAACAGCCATCCATGCTGTGCCCCAGTGTTCCCCTGGTGGCCCGTCTCCCACACCACCCACATTTTAG
>NW_007741809.1:0-945 GCF_000696425.1 Galeopterus variegatus | reverse complement strand
TGTTAATATTAAAATTTTGTCTCTGATCTGTGGGTTTTTTGCCTTTTCTTTCAGTTCTGTATTGGATTATTCACTATTCCCACTACTTAAACTCTGCACTGGAACTAATTTGTTGTCCTTTGCTTCCTTCTAAAAGTGGTGGAACTTCCTGTGGGGACCAACACTTGAGCCCTGTGGTTGAGCTAAATTGCTGCTTTGCTGCTCATTCTCTGGGGAAGGGTTTCTGTGCAGCTCAGGTTTTAACTGTTGACCTGGTAATGACTTCCAGGTTTGGTACATGTGGATTGTGTAGAAGCTCTGGTCTGGGCCTGAATTTTTCAGCAAACTGCACCCCCTACAGTTCTATATTCCTGACTAGTCTCCACCAAGATGTCCTGTGCTGACTGGAGGGAAGAACAGCCATCCATGCTGTGCCCCAGTGTTCCCCTGGTGGCCCGTCTCCCACACCACCCACATTTTAGCTTGGGCCCACCAAGGCCCTCCTCTGCCCTGCCGCCTCCAAGCAACTTCATACAAAAGGCACAGCTGTGGCTTTTGTCAGCTCTTGCTCCGTGTGCTCACCAGGGCCAGCCTTGAAGTGGGTCAAGGGTGAAAATGGTCAGAGAGATCCTTTCCTTCTCTCATTGCAGCTATTCCCACCTTCGCAAACTCCAAAGGTGACTTCACCTCTTTCTATGGGCTCTAGAGGCCCCAGCTTGGCAGCTGTTGCTTTTTAATAGTTGTAAATTCATTGATTGTGGGAAAGAGTGATGCTGGGTACCATTTATTCCGCCATCTTGACGAGAAGTCTCTCCAAAGTAGTGTTAATAAAAATACATTCCATTGGAATTTTTCAAAGGAAGGAATGCAACAAATACATTCTTTATAAATAAAAAAAAAGTTAATTTCAACAACGATCCTACATCGACAAACAAGTGACAGCAGGTTCGAGGTCTTGGGGCCGAC
>NW_007741808.1:20780-23896 GCF_000696425.1 Galeopterus variegatus | reverse complement strand
AAAAAAATGCCTCAACAAACTAGAAATAGAAGGGAACTTCCTCAACTCGATATAGAGTAACTATAAAAACCCTACAGCTGAAATTATACTTAATGGTGAGAAAGTAGATACCTTCTACCTAAGACTAAGAAGGACATTTGCTGTCCTCATTTCTGTTCAACATAGTACTGGGAGTTCTAGCCAGTGTAATAAGGCAAGAAAAAGCAATAACAGGCACTCACATTGGAAAGGAGGAGACTAATATAGGGTTTCCTAAGAGGAAAAATAGATACTGCAGTTTCATCTCAACCAGGCATCCCTCCTTGGTTTATGGATGGTCACCTTTGTGTCTCTTTACATCATCTTTCCTCTGTGAATGTCTGTCTGTGTCCAAATTTCCCCTTTATATAATGACATCAGTCATATTAGTTTATGACACAACCCAATGAACTCATTTAACTTTATTGCCTCTATAAATACCTTATCGCCAAGTAAGGTTGCATTCTGAGGTACTGGGTATTATAACACTAACGTAACTTTTTTTGAGGGGTGCTGTGGTTTGAATGTTTCCCAAAGTTTGTGTGTTAGAAACTTAATCCCCAATGCAACAACAGTGTTGAGAGGTGGGAGCTTTAGGAGGTTACTAGATCATGAGGGCTCTGTCCTCATGAATTGATTAACGCCTTCATTGTGGAAGTAGGTTAGTTGTTACAGGAAGGAGTGCCTTGTCCTAATAAATGGGATAAGTTAGGTTACTTCATCTCTCTCTCTTTCTTCCTCTCACCTTCTCTTATACTTCTGCTATCTGTCATGGGATGACAGAGCAAGAAGTCCCTCACCAGATGCGGCCGCTTGATCTTGAACTTCCCAGCCTCCAGAACCATGAACCAAATAAACTTCTATTGTTTCTAAGTCATCCAGTCTGTGGTATTCTGTTATAACAACATGAAGTGGACTGAGGAGGAGGGGAGTAATTCAACCTACAACAATCTACCTCTTGCTATTTGTCAATTATAGCTTTCTAGACAAGGCTATTGATTAAATACAAAATGTGTCCTAAAAAATCTTTGCATGCATACTTACAATTCACAAATCTAATTAGAAATTTATAAATAAAGCTCTATAATTTTAAAACAGTCAGTTGAATGGATTGGAATAAATAGAATGGAACATGAAATGCATTATCCATCCCCAAATTTCACTTAAGTTTTCACAATAATCCATTGCTAAGCACTGTTAAGCAGCAAATGGCACTCTGAGTTTTACTTTTCTGTAGGTCCTCCCCTGGAAATGTTAGTGAACCCAAGTCTGGCTGACCGCCATCCAAACAACAACAAAAACCAAAAGACAAATGACTCAAAAGTCATATTGTTGGTTGAATAGGAAAGCAGCTTTATTCAGCTGAGGTGATGGCCATAGTATAACCATTTCAATGGCTTTTTACTGAGGAGGGGTTTTTATGGAGTAAGAGGTGGGAAGTGGAAAGCAGGAGGGAGGGTGTAAAGCTAATTGACTATGCCAATTGTCAGGTTAGTGCTATTGCTACGCTAATTGTATGGCTAGGCATTTCATAACTAAAGCCAAAACATTTCATTATTTTAGTTATACTAAATTTCCATTTGTATTGCCAGGGCTAGGACCCACAGACCCTTCAGACCCATTGCACAGACTGGGTCACAGACCCCTTACATCCCTGGCTGGGTCCCCAGACCCCTCACATGCAGGTCTGTGCTAGGTAATTGGGAAATGTCCCAGGAGCCATTGGCAGATGACACAAGCTTACAGACTGGGTCACAGACCCCTTACATCCCTGGCTGGGTCCCCAGACCCCTCATATGCAGGTCTGTGCTAGGTAATTGGGAAATGTCCCAGGAGCCATTGGCAGATGACACAAGCTCAGTCCTCAGTAGTAGCAACAGAGGCAGTGGCCTCTCAGGGCATCCCGGGGGACACTGGCAGCAAATGGCAGCAACAGCCTCTGAGCAGCAGTAGCAGCCTCCAAGCAGCAGTAGCAGCCTCCCTGCGGCTCCCCCGAGGGCTTCCAAGGGGTGGGGGCACCATGGATCAGAGCCACTAATCCTTTATACCTAAGTCCATAACCCAGGACACCTGGGTGCACGTACGCAACTACATTAGTCAATAGCTGAGGAACACCTGCACACACGTGCATATTTATGTTGAATGCTCTGCTTGGCAAGATTCTGAACATCTGAGTGTCTCTGATGATTTTCCTATAGTTTCCCTACAGAGGGGGATGTGAGCTGTGGGGGCTCTGTGCAAACAGCCAGGTGCAAGGTCTTGACAAGGTTCTATCTGGTTTCTGTTATCATCCTTGACATTATCTTAGGGTTCTGTAGGATTTTGATTAGCTTTGGGGTGGAATCACCTTCTTTGCAAAGTCTTCATGTAGTTTTACAGTGCTTTTGCTGGCCTTGAAATCTTGTAAGCTTCGAAGGAGAACTGTTAGTTTTGCAAGGCATTGATTAGCTTTCAGCTGCCTTGTTTTTCTACTTAGCAAATAAGGTAAGAAAAGTCAGGAGATAGGAGGGAAAAAAGTGTCTTAAAAATCTTCCCACAGCCCAAGTGGCTTTAGGTCCCAACATGGCTTCAGTCCTACTCACTCCAACAGAAACACTAAAGAGTAGAGCAACACTCTAAAGGCAAACAGCTAAAAAGAACAGAAGTTCGGGCTAGTAATTCACATACTTTAATGATTAGTCCTCAGTCATCAGCTCGAGTTTTTCAACAGTGGCTGAAAGGTTGTGTTTGTGAGGTTTAATAGCCTTATATGTTTTACTGTACACAACCATATCATTTAAATAAATGAAAAGTCGTTTGCTTGTTTCCAGTAGCCAGACTGCTTTTCACTGTCTATACTACTTAACACAGATACCGTGAGCTCCACCCAGCATTCAACAACCCCTTTGATACAAAAAGTGAGGGCACCTAAAATATCCTCTAAAAGAACAAATTGTAAGCAGGAAGAAGCTATTGATATAGAGGCTTTATATTAAATGAGAAATTGAAGCAGCAGAGCCAATTACAGGTACATTTCTATTTGTTGATGAGACCTCAAAATAGAAAACTTAAAAATCTGCCTCTGAAAGCTTTCTTTTAAGTAAAATAGAAAAAAAAAA
>NW_007741808.1:17971-19120 GCF_000696425.1 Galeopterus variegatus | reverse complement strand
ATTAGGATTCTTCATATTTCGGTCCCTGATGTCTTTCTCAGAATTATATCGCTGCTATGCCTCATTTTATACCCTGATCTATAAACGCTTTATGGACATTCTTATACCCATGCTTTTGGTCATGATATTCTTCCTGCCTCAAATGCCTATTTTTACTCTTCTCCATCTGCAAGAGGTTCTTAACCAGATGTAATAACATTCTCCTAGGAGATGTTTGGAAATGTTCATGGCATTTATGGTTGTCACAATGAGAGTGCCATACTGTCTGAGGCTGCTTAATAGTCTGCAGCGGCATATTGTATAAACAGCTCAATACAAGAGAGCATTGTTCTGAGCCAAATGCCCGAAGAGTCTCTGTTGAGAACACTGACCCTAATCTCTAAGCCCTACTACCTCTATGAAGTTTTTGATGGCCCCCACCCCTGAGTCTGAAATGGTCTGTCTCTCTTCAGAAATTTGGAAACACTTCTTACCTATTAGTCTTTGTGTTTCATGGTAATATATTTTGAATTCAATTATTAATCTTTTTTGTTATACATATGATTTTTCTTTCTAGCTTCTTTTTTATTACTTGAGGATAGGCATCTGTTTAATTCTCCATTGTTCACAATCAAAATAGCAAATATTTATATAGCATGTATGTGCCAGCTACTGTTTTAAGTGCCTTATATCTAGAGTAACTCATTTAACTCTCCCCCAAACCCTAGAGTATTATCATTCCCGTTGTATAGATGGAAAACCTGAGGAACAGAGAGGTTGAATAACTTGCACAAGTGTCAGAGCTGTGATTCAAACCCAGAGAGTCTGGCTCCAGAGTCTAATATTTTTAACCACCACATTTAATGGCCCCATCTAATAAGCATGTCCTGAGTGCTTCTTACAGATCAATCACAAAAATATGATTTTGATTATTCAGCGAATATTAACAGAATCTGTTCACTATAGTAATGGAGTAACATATACAGAGCTCCAGAGATGGGGACAAGAGAGGCCTCCTAAAAGGATGAACTGACGCTGGAGCATCAAGTATGAGGCAAGGGGTGGTGGAAAATAGGTGGAGACAGATCGCGGAAGAGTCATGTCAATCAGCTTGAACTTCATCTTGTAGGTAACAGGTTAAGCAAGAGGTGACCTGGCCGAGTGAGAGTT
>NW_007741808.1:15512-17203 GCF_000696425.1 Galeopterus variegatus | reverse complement strand
GCTTGAACTTCATCTTGTAGGTAACAGGTTAAGCAAGAGGTGACCTGGCCGAGTGAGAGTTCTACAAAGGTCACATTGAGACTGACAACAGTGAATGCTGTCAGGAGGCTGTTTGGTGGTGCAGAGCTGGAGATGCTGTTGAGAACAATGTTAACTGTCTTAGTCATCCATGCTGCTGTAACAAAATGCCACAGACTAGGTAATTTACAAAGAACAGAAATTTATTTCTTGCAGTTCTGGAGGGTGGGGAGTTCAAGATCAGGGTGCTGGCTCTGGTGTCTGGTGAGGGCGGCTCTTTGTTTCGAAGATGGTGCCTTATTTCTGTGTCCTCACATCATGGAAGGCAGAAGGACAAAGGGACCAAATGCTGTGTGAAGGGTCTGCTATAAAGTCCTTAATCCTAATGACTTTATCACCTCCTAAAGGCCCCACCTCTTAATACTATCTTATTGACGGTTAAGTTTCAAGACATAAACATTTAAACCTTGACAATAACCATGATGATAATGACAGAGTCCTGAATTAGGGCATCACTATGTCAACCACGGACTGTTGTGGAATGTCCTCTCCAGGTCACACTAAATTCCCCATCTTTCACTCACCTTCCATCACCTACCTAATATCACTCATATGGCCCATATACCTTATCTTGAATGAGTAGATTGCAAATCAAGCCTATATTTCTTATATTCAAATGGGGTGGCAACATCTTATGCTGAGATGAGCACTGGGCTAGGGATTTGGATTCAGCTCCAGTGTTGCTTTTGATTCTTTGTGTTACTTAATTTCTATTAATATATTTCATTATCTGTATAAATACTGGAACTGAAAGGGCCAGAAAACGTCAGAAAAGAAGTTCATACCTTTTCTTGAGATATTGATTGCTTATCTTTTGAACAGTAAATAAATATTTTATTATAAGCCTAGAAATTATTTAAATGTTTTTCATTTTTTCTTATTATAACAGAGAACCTCCATGTTATTGTTTTGCTTGAAACAAGCTCTATCTTTATTATTTTTTAATCTGCAAGGTTGTCAAGCTGTACCCTTGGGTCACTTCCTTGTTAGGTCCACGGTAGTCAATGGGATGTGGAATGATTAGGTAACAGCTTAGCCTGGCCTGTGCTCCTGTGTGATTAGCATGTCAGGAGTCCAGCCTAACTTGGGGGGCAAAGTGCTGCATATGCATGATCAGTGTCTCTAGAACATGAATTTCAAAGGGGCTGCTGGAGGGAAATAATGGATTTAACAGACCTGTTTGGTCTTCTGTTTCAAACTCCTCCTGCCAAGCAGAATTTTCTGAGACAGTCAGGAGAAACACATCTCATACTGTTTGAAGGGAGGTTGTATGTGCTCACACATCAGCTCTGTGTGTGGTGTGTCCGTCTGTGTGAATTGTATGTAGTGTAAGCATACTTGTGCATGTAATGTGCAGGGCAAAACAAGGATTGGAAGGGATTTCAGTAATAACAAAACTCCCCTCACTTTCCCAAAGAAGCCACAGCAGGTAAACATTTCCAACCTTAGCACATTTTTCTTGGATAGCTGTTGGTACACCTGTGTCTCCCACTATATTATATGTGACCAAAGTTCACAGCCCATGTATTCTCATTCTGTGCCCAGTGTGGTGCTTGGCACACAGGAGGACTTCTAAATTTGTTGAACTGTTCATGAACACATCAATCTCATTT
>NW_007741808.1:0-14795 GCF_000696425.1 Galeopterus variegatus | reverse complement strand
TGGTCTCAGTTCCATCCATGTTGCAGCAAATGACAGTATTTCACTTTTTCAAATAGCTGAATAGTATTCCACTGTATATATACAGCACAGTTTTTTTATCCATCCATCCACTGATGGGCATTTAGCTTGATTCCATCTCTTGGCTATTGTAAATGGTGTTGCAATGAACATGGGAGTGCGGGTATCTCTTTGATATATTGATTTCATTCCCCCCAGGTATATACCCTGTAGTGAGATTTCCGGGTTATAGGATAGTTCAATTTTAAGTTCTCTGAGGAATCTCTATAATCTTCCACAATGGCTGTACCAATTTACATTCCCACCAGCAATGTAGGAGAGTTCCTTTTTCTCCACATCCTCACAAGCATTTGTTATTTTCTATCTTTTGGATAATAGTAAGGTGATGTCTCACTGTGGCTTTAATTTTCATTTCCCTGATTATTAGTGATCTTGGGCATTTTTTCATGTGCATGTTGGCCATTTGTATGTCTTAGTTTGAGAAATGTCTATTCATGTCCTTTGCTCTTTTTTTTCAACAAGTGGTTGATTTGTTTTTTGTTTTTTGTTTTTTGAGATTTTTGGCTCCTGAGTTCGTTGAGTTTGTCATATAATCTGGATATTAGCCTCTTGTCTGATGTGTAGTTTACAAACACTTTCTCCCATTCTGTATGTTGTCTCTTCACTTTGTTGATTATGTCCTTTTCTGTGCAGAAGCTTTTTAGTTTGATGTAGTCCCATTTGATTATTCTTGTTTAAGTTGCTTGTGCCTATGTGGTCTTGCTTAAAAAAAGCACTGCCCATTCCCATTTCATGTAGCATTTCCCCTATGTTTCCTTCTAGTAGTTTCATAGTTTGAGGTCTTAAATTTGGGTATTTGATCCATTCTGAGTTGATTTTTGTGTGTGGTAAAAGATAGGGGTCTAGTTTCAATCTTCTGCATGTGGATATCCAGTTTTCCCAGCACCGTTTACTGAAGAAGCTGTCCTTTCCCCAGTGTATGTTTTTGGCACTTTTTAAAAAAATCATTTGGCTATAAGTGCATGGCTTTATTTATGGACTCTCTATTCTGATCTATTTGTCAATTTATCAGTTTTTATGTCAGTACCATGCTGTTTTGGTTATTATCACTTTGTACTACATTTTGAATTCAAGTTGTGTGATGTGTCTAGCTTTTTTCTTTTTCCTCAGGATTACTTTGGCTATCCAGGGTCTTTTGTAATTCAGTATGGATTTTAGGACTGTTTTTCCTGTTTCTGTGAAGAATGTCATTGCTATTTTGATGGGAATTGCATTGAATCTGTAGATCACTTTTTGTAGTATGGTTATTTTGGAAATATTAATTCTTCCAACCCACAAACATAGAATAGACATCTTTCCATTTCTTTGTGTCCTCTTTAATTCCTTTCATCAGTGTTTTATAATTGTTCTTGTAGTGATCTTTCATTGCCTTGGTTAAATTAATTTCTAGGTATTTTATTTATTTATTTATTTTTGGTAGTTATTGTAAATGGGATTGTTTTGTTGATTTTTTTTTTTCTTTTTGTCTTTTTTCATGTCCGGCAACGGATCGCAACCCTCAGTGTCGCGCCCGTACCAGACCGGGACCGGCAACGGGATCGCAAACCTCGGTGCTGCACCCGCACCTCACTCAGCCAGTGAGTGGGAACCGGTCTGTATGTGGGATCCGAACCCTCGACGGGAGCGCCGCCGCACTCCCAAGTGGCGCACTGTAGCAGTGCGCCACCGGGCTGGCCCGATTTATTTTTTATGTCACTCGTTATGGGTGTATAGCAATCTACTGATTCTTGTATGTTGATTTTGTATATTGAAACTTTACTGAATTTATCAGTTCTAAGAGTTTTTTGGTGAAGCTTTTAAGTTTATCTATATGTAAGATCATGTTGCCAGCAAACAGGGAAAGTTTGACTTTCTCTTTTCTAATTTGGATGTCCTGTGTTTCCTTCTCATCTGAATTTTCTGGCTAGGAATTTCAGTGCTATTTTCGAATAAGAGTGGAGAGAATGGGTATCCATGTCTTTTTCCAGTTCTTAGAGGAAGAGCTTTTACCTTTCCCCATTCATCATGATATTAGCTGCTGGTGTGTCATATATGGCCTTTATTGTGTTTAGGCACGTTTTTTCTATGCCATGTTTGTCATGTGTTTTTATTATGAAAGGATGTTGAATTTTATCAAATGCTTTCTCTGCATCAATTGAGATGATCATATGTTTTTTGTTCTTTCCATTGATTTTATGTGTCACACTTATTGATTTGCCTATGTTGAACCAACTTTGCACCTCTGATAAATCCCACTTAATGATGGTGAATTATCTTTTTAATATGCTGCTGGATTCAGTTTGTTTTGTTCTTTCCATTGATTTTATGTGTCACACTTATTGATTTGCCTATGTTGAACCAACTTTTCATCTCTGATAAATCCCACTTAATGATGGTGAATTATCTTTTTAATATGCTGCTGGATTCAGTTTGGCAGTATTTTGTTGAGAATTTTTGCACCAATGTTTATTGGGGATATGGGCCTATAGTTTTCATTTTTTGTTGTGTCCTTGTCTCATTTTGGTATCAGGGTAACGCTGGCTTCATATAATGGTTTTGGAAAAGTTTGCTCCTCTTCAATTTTTTGGAAGAGTTTGAGAAGAATTTGTGTTATTTTTTTAAATGTTTACTAGAATTTGTCAGTGAAGCCATTTGGTCCTGGGCTTTTCTTTAATGGGAGAATTCTTATTACTGATTCAATCTTGTTACTCATAATTGGTCTATTCAGTTGTTCAATTTCTTCTTGGTTCAATCTTGGTAGATTACATGTGTCCTGGAATTTCTCCATTTCCTTTAGATTTTACAATTCGTTGCCATACAGTTGTTCATCATAATTTCTAGTGATCCTCTGTATTCATGTAGTATCAGTTGTGAAGTCTACATTTTTATTTCTGACTTTATTTATTTGAGTCTTTTCTCTTTTTTTCTTAGTTAGTTTAGCTAATGGCTTGTCAATTCTGTTTATCTTCTCAAAAAACCCACATTTTGTTTTGTCAATCTTTTATATTTTTTGTACCTATTTTATTTCTGCTCTGATCTTTATTATTTCTTTCCTTCTGATAATTTTAGTTTGGTTTGTTCCTGCTTTTCCAGTTTCTAAATATGCATTATTAGGTTATCTATTTGAAATCTTTCTACTTTTTTGATGTAGGCATTTATTGCTATAAACTTCCCTCTTAGTAATGTTTCAGCTATATACCATAGGTTTTGATATATTGTGTTTCTGTTTTCATTTTTTTAAAAAAATTTTAAATTCCCATCTTAATTTCTTCTTTGACCCATTGGTCATTTGGGAACATGGTTAGTCTCCATGTATTTGTAAAGTTTCAAGAGTTTTTCTTGCTGTTGATTTCCAGTTTTATTCCATTGTGGTCACAGAAGATACTAAATATGTTTTCAATTGTTTTTAATTGTTGAGTCTTGATTTGTGGCCTAAGATATGATCAATCCTGGAGAATGTTCCATGTGGTAGGGAGAATAATGTATATTTTATAGTTGTTGGATGAAATGTTCTGTAATTGTCACTAAGGTCCATTCATCTACAGTACATTTATATCCATTCTTTCTGTGTTGATTTTCTGTTTAGATGATCTGTCCAATGCTGAGAGTGGGGAGTTGGAGTCTCCAACTATTATTGTATTAGGCTCTATCTCTTCCTTTATATCTAAGAATATTTGCTTTATATATGTGTAAGTACATATATATTTATAGCTGTTATATCCTTTTGCTGAATTGACCCCTTCGACATTATATTATGACATTCTTTGTCTCATTTGGCAGGTTTTCACTTAAAGTCTATTTTATCTAAGTATAGCTATTCCTACTTACTTTTGGTTTCTGTTTTCAGGGAATATGTTTCTCTAACCCTTCACTTTCAGTCTATATATATCTTTAAAGGTGAAGTGAATCTTGAAGGTAGCATATAGCTGGATCTCGTTTTCTTATCTATTCATCTATACCTTTTATAAAAAGATTTTTTAATTAAAACTCTATATCTTTTAATAAGGAAATTTACCCTATCTATATTCAAGGCTAGTATTGATAGGTGAGGACTTACTTCTGTCATTTCATTGATACTTTCCTTGTTGTTTTGTATATCTTTTGTTCCTTTCTTCCTCTCTTATTATCACTTCAGTTTGGTGTTTTCATGTAGTGAAAAGTTTGGTTCATTTTTCTTTCCCATTTGTTTTTCCAGTGAATTTTGTCCTTTCATATGTTTTCTTGATGGTGGTTATCTTCCTTTTGCTTCCAGATGTAGGACTCTCTTGAGAATTTCTTGAAAGCCTGGTCTAGTGGTGATGAATTTCCTCAGTTTTTGCTTATCTGTGAAAGGCTTTATTCCTTGTTTTTATTTCTGAAGTATAGCTCTGCTGGGTATAGTATTTGGGGCTGGCAATATTTTTCTTTCAGCACCTTGAATATATCATTTAATTGTCTCCTGTCATGTAAGGTTTCTATTGAGAAATTGACTGTTAGTCTAATGGGGATTTCTTTATATGTGTCCTGACACCTTCTTTTCCCACTTTTAGTTCTCTATTTGTCTTTGATTTTTGACATTTTAACTATAATATGCCTTGGAGAGGACCATTTGGGGTTGAATCTATTTGGGAACCTTTGAGCTTCTTGGATCTGTTTGATCATATCTCTCCCAAGACTTGGAAAGTTTTCAGTTATTATATCATTAAATAGATTTTTATGCCTTTTTTCTTCTCTTCTTTGGGAGCACCCATAATTTATATATTTGTTTCCTTAATGGTATCCCATAGTTCCTGTAGGCTTTTTTTAAGTTTTGTATTCTTATTTATTTTCTTTTCTCTGACTGAGTAATTTCAAATGACCTGTCTTTGAGATCAGAGATTATTTCTACTGCTTACCCTAGTCTGCTGTTGAAACTCCCTATTATTTTCTGTTTTTTGTTTCTTTTAATTTTATACATTAAATTCTTCAGCTGTAGGATTCCTGTTTGGTTAATTTTTACAATATCTATCTCTGTGTTAAATTTATCCTTCATATTATAAATTGTTTCCTGGTTTTGTTGAATTGTCTATCTGTATTCTCTTGCATCTCACTGAGTTTTATTAAAATAATTATTTTGATTTAATTTTTACAATATCTATCTCTGTGTTAAATTTATCCTTCATATTATAAATTGTTTCCTGATTTTGTTGAATTGTCTATCTGTATTCTCTTGCATCTCACTGAGTTTTATTAAAATAATTATTTTGATTTTTTTTTCCTGTAGTTCATTTATTTCCTTTTCTTTGGGGCCTCTCACTGACATGTTATTACATTCTTTTGGTGGTGTCATATTTCCTGGCTTTTTTAATATGTCATGTGTCTCTGTGTTAATGTCTGTGCATCTGGTGAAAAAATTGCCTCTTCCAGACTTTCCAGAGTGCCTTCTTAGATAGTCTTTCACCTGCAGTTGGGTCTTAGTGTGCTGATTGAAAAGTGTGATGATTCTGTTTCTGTGTGGATGCAGTAGTTTAGTTTCTGGGAAGGTTCTTCAACTGCAATCAACATCAGCACTACCTGTGGGTGTCTCAGTACCCTTGGCTATAGAAGTTTATGGCAGTTGTGGTAGTGTAAGCTGTTAAAGCCTTTGGTGGCAAGGGCTTTTGCAATATTCTTATTCTCATTTTTCCCATAATGGGGCAACTTTGTCAAGGGTATTCCTCTTGATGTTGGGTCTGACTTGACTTATAAGCAACAGATGTGGTGTGGCTTTCAGGTGCAGGTGCTCAGAGAGGCAATGGAGCTGGGATCCTGGGCTCAGTGTCTTGCAAACCTATTGTGGCACCTAGGTCTTGGGATGCATGTTCACTCTCTGTTTCAGCATTGGATATCAGTATCAAGATCTGATATCAACTGACCATAGTATCAAGACCTGTGGCCCTGAGGTCCCCTGGCAGCTCAGGCTTTGTGGATGCGGTTATAGCTGTGACTCTGACTCTGGGAGATTAGGGGTGCTCTGGAGGTTTGGGCCCATGGAGCAGAGTATGGCTGCATGTAGAGGGAGAGTGCGTGGAGAAAAAGTGTTCTCCAAGAATTGTGTCCAGTAATAATCCAACATTATAAGTTTGGGAAGGCAAAGAGTAACTTGAAAGTAAGACTAAGAAAATATTGCTAATGTAATACCAGGAATATAGAAAGAGTATGAAATCCAAATAAAAAATTGAAGAAGAATTTTCAGTAAGGAAATGATTGGCTGTGTCAAATCCTTCTGAAAGGAGAAGGATTAACAAGGACTAGAAATTGAACACTGAATTTGACAACATAGAATATGTTGTCTGTTTTAAGAGAAGTTTCAGTGAAGTAGTGAACTGAAAGGCTGATTAGGATGAGAGAATAAGTAGGAAAGAATTGAAAGCGTGAGTTAGACAACTCTCTTGAAGATGTTTCCTATTATGTTGTATTCATGTACTGCATGTATCAAATGATAAATAAAATACACAGTCTGTATAGGACCTTATGTATCATGTTTACATATAGAGAGTATGTTAATACTATAGTGAGTGCTGCAATTTAAACTCTGTGATAATTTGATAGGTAAAAATGATATTTCATTTTATTTTGAAAAAATTTTATTTGTAATTGTGGTAAAATAAACATAACATAAAATTTACCATCTTACCCACTTTTAAGTGTGCAGTTCAGTAGTGTTGAGTATATTCACACCATTGTCCAACCAATCTCCAGAACTTTTTCATCTAGCAAAATGAAACTATACCCACTGTGAAGGTTAACTCTAGGTGTCAACTAGATTAGATTAAGGAATGCTGAGAAACCTGGTAGAGTTACCTCTTTAGGTGTGTCCATGAGGGTACTTCCAGAAGAGATCAGCATGACAGCCTCAGTGGAATGGGCTGGAAAGATCTGCCCTCAATATGGGCAGGAACTGTCCAATCTGCTGGGGACCTGGAGAGAACAAAACATAGAGAAAAAAGGTGAACACTCAATCTGCTGGGATCGGATATACTCTTCTCTCCTGTCTGTGGTCATCAGAGCTCAGGACCCTTAGCTTAGGGGTTCTAGGACTTACAGTAAGGACACCATTGGCTTCCCTGGTTTTTAGGCCTTTGGAATTGGACTGAGCCATGCTATCAGCATCCAGTAGGCAGATGGCATATGGGAGGACTTCTCTTCACAATTGCATGAGCTAATTCCCCTAATAAATACCCTTTCATATGTTTATAACATATCCTATTGATTCTGCCTCTCTGGAGAACCCTAATACACCCATTAAAATACAACTCCTCCTTCCCTATCCCCCAGCAACCATGATTCTACTTTATGTCACTATGAATTTGACTACTCTAGATATGTCATATAAATGAAATCATACAGTATTTGTCTTTCTGTGACTGTCTTAGTTCACTTAGCATATGTGCTCAAGGTTCATCCATATTGTAGTATGTGTCAGAACTTACTTTTTAAGGCTGGATAATACTCTATTGTATGCATATCCCATATGTTATTTATCCATTCATCCATCAATGGGCATTTGGGTTGCTTCCACCTTTTGGCTATTGTAAATAATGCTGCTATAAACATGGGTGTACAAATGTCTCTTTGAGATCCTGCTTTCAGTTTGTTTAAATGCCACAAGTGGAATTGCTGGATCATACGGTAATTTTATTTTTAATTTTATGAGGTATTGCCACAATGTTTTCCATATTTGCAACACCATTTTACATTCCCACCAACAGTTCATGTGCACAGGGTTCTAATTTCTTCACATCCTCCCCAACACTTGTTTTTTTCTTTTCTTTTTTTTTTTTTTTTTTAATAGTAGCCATCCTAATGGGTATGAAGTGGTATCTCATTGTGGTATGTTCATTTTACTAATGATTTTTTTTTTTTTTTTTTTTTTTTTTTTTTTTTAATAGTAGCCATCCTAATGGGTATGAAGTGGTATCTCATTGTGGTATGTTCATTTTACTAATGATTAGTGGTGTTCAACACCTTTTCAAATGCTTCTCAGTCATTTTTATACCTTCTTTGGAGAAAAGTATATTCCAGTCCTTTCCTATTTTTAAATCAGGCTATTTGGTTTTTTGTTGTTGTTGAGGTGTAGGAGTTCTCTATATATTCTGGATATTAACCCTGTATCAGATATGTAATGTACAATTATTTTCTCCCATTCCATAAGTTGCCTTCTCACTCTATTAATTGTAAATTAGTAAAATTTATACTGGTCAGGATTTATCATTTGTAGTGAGCCTGATTTGACTATACAACTCTTCAGGTTGGTACAGTGGGTATTATATTTATTTATGGTTCACAGATGAAGAAATTAAAGAACAAAGAGTTAAACAACTTGCTACAAGTCTCACTACAAGTTAGTCATTGAGTCGAGGTTTGCCTGCATGAAATCTGACAACATAGCCTATGTTCTTTGCTATTACGCTACACTGCCCCTATCTGGTCTCTGTAACTTTTGGTCCAAAATTCTGCTACACAGAGAATTTAATATTTTGCTAGCAGACCAATGGCTTGACATTCTGATTTACTTATCTGGCAAAATCAGTTAGTGCAAGGGTTACTACTGCCAATTCCTTAATCTGAAACTGAGGTGAGAACAATTCTGATGTTTGTAAAGGCTACCAGAAATATTGTTTTAGTCCGTTTTGTGTTGCTATAACAGAATTACCTGAGACTGGGTAATTTATAAAGAACAGAGGTTTATTTGGCTTATGATTCTGGGACAGCAGCAGCTGGCACAGGCCTCAGGCTGCTTTCACTCATGGTGGAAAGTGGCAGGCAACCAGCGGTCACAAGCAAATCACATGGCGAGAGAGAGCAAGAGAGAGAGGAGGTGCCAGGATCCTTTAAAAACAAGCTCTCATGGGAACTAACAGAGTGAGAACTCACTCATTAGTCCCTTCCTTCCCCAAGGAGAGCATTAATCCATTCATGAGGGATCCGCCCCATGACACAATCACTTTCCAACACTGCCACATTGGGGATCAAATTTCCACATGAATTTTGGAGGGGACAACACATCCAAACTCCATCATTTCACCCCTGGCCCCCCAAAACTCACATCCCTCTCACATACAAAATACAGTCATTCCATCCCAACAGTTCCAAAAGTCTTAGCTTGCTCCAGCACCAACTTAAAATTCCAAAGTCCAAATTCTTATCTGAGACCAAAAGCAAAAGTCCTTCCAGCTGTGAACCTGTAAAAGTCAAAGCCAAATTTATCTGCTGCCAAGATACAGTGGTGGAACAGGCATTGGGTATACATTCTCATTCCAAAAGGGAGGAATAGGCCAGAAGAAAGTAAAAACAGGCCCCAAACAAATCCCAAACTTAGCAGGGCAGACATTATGTATTAAAGCTCCAAAATAATGTTCTTTGACTCCAAGTCCTGCATCCTGGGCACAATTGGGCATCTGGGCCCCCAAAGCATCAGGCAGCCTGTTCCCACAGCTCTGCCAGGCACAGCCCAGTAGGCCACACTGGTGTCTGTGGCTTTTCCTGACGTGCATTGCACATTACCAGTGGCCCCAAAGTTCTGGGGTCCTGGCGGCAGCCCTGCTGCATTGGCTCTACTAGACATTTCCCTGGTGGGGGCTCTCTGTTGGGGCTTTGACCCCACTTTTCTGCTTGGCATTGCTTTAGTAGATGTCCTCTGCAGTGGCTCTGCCCCTGCAGCAGATCTCTCCCTGGGCCCCCAGGCTTTTCCATACATCCTCTGGAATGTGGGTGGAGGCTGCCACACCTCCACTGCTCTTACATCCTGCCAGCCTGCAGACTTAACACAACGTGGATGCCACTGAGGTTTCAGGCTTCTATTCTTCAGGGCTGTTGCATGAACCACACTTGGGGCCACTCCAGCCGGACCAGCTGGGATGCAGGGAGCAGGTTCCCGAGGGCAGTTGCGCCCCACGTCTGTCCTCCAGGACAACTCAGTCCTTCTAGGCCTCAGGGTCTGTGATGGGTGGGGCACCCTTCCAGACTTCTGAAATGCCTGTAAGGCTTTTCTCTCATTTTCTCTGCTATTAGCATCTGGCTGCCTCACCGCCAAGATAATGTCTTTAGCAACTAGTTTATCTGCTTCACCCTCGCATTGTTCGCAGGCTCTCTATTCCCTTACTGCATGGCCAGGCTGCAAATTTTCCAAATCTTTATGCTCCAATTCCCTTTTAAATTCAGGGTTTACATCATGATTCTGCTGCCATAACTCAGAGTAGGCTCTTAAAAACAACCATGCAGCTTGCTTAATGCTTTGCTGCTTAGAAATTTCTTTGGCCAAATGCTCTGGTTCACAACTCTTAAGTCCCAACTTCCACAAAGTCCAAGGTCATGGACACAATGCAGCCAGGTTCCTTGCTATGGTGTAGTAAGGGTTATCTTTTGCCCAATTCCCAATAAGTTCCTCATTTCTGACTGAGACCTCATCATCCACATGGCCTTTACTGTCCACATTTCTATCAGCCTCCCGCTTGCAACCACGTAAGTCTCTAAGACATTCCAAATCTTCCCTCATCTTTTTCTCTTCTTCTAAGTCCTCCAAACTCCTCCAACCTTTGCCCATTACCCTGTTCCAAAGCTGCATCCACATTTTCAGGTTTCTGTATAGCAACACCCCACTCCTTGGTACCAGTTCTCTGTTTTAGTCTGTTTTGTGTTGCTATAACAGAATTACCTGAGACTGGGTAATTTATAAAGAACAGAGGTTTATTTGGCTTATGATTCTGGAACAGCTGCACCTGGTACAGGCCTCAGGCTGCTTCTATTCATGGCAGAAAGTGGCAGACAGCTGGTGGGTACAAGCAAATCACATGGCGAGAGGAAGTGAGAGAGAGGCAAGAGAGAGAGAGAGCAAGAGAGAGAGAGGAGGTGCCAGGATCTTTTAAACAACAAGCTCTCCTGGGAACTAATAGAGTGAGGACTCACTCATTTATCCCCCCTCCCCCAGGGAGAGCATTAATCCATTGATGAGGGATCTGTCCCCATGACTCAATCACTTTCCAGCACTGCCACATTGGGGATCAAAATTCCACATGAGTTTTGGAGGGGGCAACACATCCAAACTCCATCAAATATGTTTATTAGACTAGTGATTCCACAGATCACCTTATACCTGTAGCTATGGCCCAATATATGGTACTCTTCTGTGTAATTTCTAAGGAAAACATTTCTTCTGCTAGTTGCTCACAGAATGCTAACAGAAATTAAAAATGTTCTTTTTTGTCTAGGCCAATGGTCAAGAAAATTTGTTGAGAATGCATGGTGTTAGAAAGTTTGTGTCCCTAGAAGACATTTTTCATAGTGCTACATGAAGAATCAAGCTCTAAATCTTTTACCTTTTAAATAATCTCATGCTGCCAAGAATGTTTAATACTTCAGACAGGAGACTGAACTTTGAGTACTGTTATTGAGTACTATTAAGGCCATGAACAGGAAATTTAATTGATACATATTAGATACATCTACATATGTATATATATGAAGAACATATTTCTGCCTTCCAAGATATTGGAAGTCTTTGGATAGTTTTAGTTATGTATTCTCTTTGTATCTTGAATTCCCGAATGAATTCACCACATTAATGCTTATGTCCTGGGACAAATCGGCACACAGTTATTAAGAAAAGTGGGAAGTAAAAAGTAACTCGAATTGACGCATCATATAGTGATTTGCAATAAAAGGAGAGAACATTTAATTCCAGCCTCAGATTTTGAATTAAGGCACATTTTTATTAAGTTGTGTCTGACAGAAGCAGTTACAATTTGGCACCACTGTGAATTACTTTTTCCTCTTACAGATTTTATTGACAGATTGATATGGATTTATCTTGTTACTAAAGGGAGATTGTCAGAGGATTTATGAGCTTTGTGTGTGTCTGTGAATGTCTTTACCTTGACTTTTCCTTATTTGTACATATATTTTTATGTATACATACATTTTCTGTGAGTTTGAAGATGAGTCTTCATTTCTAAACATTGATTTCTTCTTTTTAATTTTATTGAGTACAATTGATCCAAGGTGTCTGTATGTGATTATATCTTTGATTTTGGGACAACTATAACACAGCTATCTCCAAAACCCTGAGAACGATCCTTTTTTTTTAACCAGATCAGTCTCTCTTTTCAGGCTGGAAATGTCACCAGAGACCCTTCTATAAAGAAGGAATGTTGCAAAGACAGACTTGAATTCAAATCCTGAATTATTTGTATTTTTTCCTCAGTAAAATAAAATAAAAAAATAACGACACCGAGCATGAACCAGTACATGTGAAGGCACTTGGGCAGGTATTCAATAAAAGTTAGCTTCATTTTTTGCCCCACCATTGCCTTCCCTTGCCCCACTTTCACCTAATAAAATGAACAAGAAATGTATTTTTATTGTTCTGTAAAAAACAATAAAAAACTGGACATTTATATTCTCATTCCAAGACATATAAACATCTCTCATTCCATCACCATCTGTACTCCCATAAAACCTTTGAATCATGCATTAAATTTTGTGGGATGCTATTTTTTATTTCCCTGGCTAAGTAAATGTTTATTTTATTCCTTTTTACTTCTATTTGAATTTTTTAAAAATGTTGTCCCTTATTCTCAGGATCCTAGAAAATATAATGATTAGTTGTGGTAGAAATATGATTAGCTACAAACTTGTTCATTCCGTAGTAAAACTAGGGTTAACCAGAGAGAAGCCTCCCTCACAATTCCATGTGTTTCCTTCCAAAGACTCCTAGTGAATCGTTGTGGACAACATTCCTAAGGGGCAGGCTTTTCTAATTAATAAATTACAGAGTTTTCTCTGTACTGGCAGAAAGAAGACTACTCTCCCAGCCTTTAGGTAGGTCTATGTATTTAGTTGTAGTCTATAGAATGTAAGTGGAAACGATAGGTGTCACTGTCGACTCCAAACTGACACATTAAAAAAAAAAAGCCCTCCTTGATTCCCAGTCTTTCTCGGGAGGGTCCTGTGTTAGATGGAGAAATGAGAAGCTGTGAGCAGCACTGATTTTTAGGTCACTCTATGGAGGACAGCTGCCCCTGAGTCATGAGATGAGCAGAAGGCTGTGCATGAGGAAGCAATCCAGGGTTAACTCTTAAGAGCTTGGTGGGGCATATGGCACCACAAGAAGACGTAATCTTTCTCAACTAAAGCTCCAGATGGAAAAATTAATTTTATTTGTGAAGGTCATTAATTCACTGAGGAAACTTCTATTATTTACATTGGGCCAAGCACTGTGTTTGATGCTATGGTGGATAAAAGAAAAACTAAACAAAACATAGACCCTGGCTCTTAGGAGATGATGGTCTAATAGTACCACCATCTTAAGTGTGACTGGCTTATATATAGTTTTTCAAAGTATAGTTCTACACACTTAATTTCACTTGATCTTCACAACAACCCTATTTCTGTTTCAATAGTGAGTAAACCAGGACCCAAATCCATTGAGGAATTAAGAAAACTAGAACTTAAAACGAAGCCTTCCAATTTCTCCCTATTCAATGTGCCCAACCAAGCTCTACACTTTCTGCATGAGTGAGCTGTGCTGGCAGTAAGTCGTGGACCCTATGAAAAGGCATGTTAGAGGGAAAAGCAGAGTGTGTTGGGCCGAGTTTATTGGGCAGAGTCTGCTGGGCAGAGCAAGTGTGCATAACCTCAGAGATTCTGCCTCCTGGAGCTTGGAGCTTTGAGGCTGAACCTGACACCATGAGAAAAGTTCGTTTACAACAATTGAACTATTTTTTTCATTAAGAGGGGATATGGAGGATCAAAGAAGACATCTAAGAACTAAAGTATTCAGTTTCTTTTCTTCATATATAAGACTCCTAGATGGGAAATTTGCTAAATAATATTTCTAACTACATTTATATACTATATTTTGCTTTTAATTAAGTTATTATTCTATTTCTTAATCTCGCTGATAAAAATTTCTTCCCAATTATTATATAATTTATTTACTATTCAACCAGCATTGCATTCCTGCTAATATACAGCACTTTTCTATTTGATGAATCACTTTGTGAGACTACCATATATGTATTCTTGCTTTTAAAACATAAATTAAAAGTAAAAGCTGTTTATATTAAATAACTATTTTCTGAGATATAAAACCTATAACATTGTGAACTTGTGAGCATAGAAAATGTGTGTTATTATCACATATATTCTGAATACCTAGCAAGTGCTCAGTAAATGCTTATTAAATCAGTGCATGATAAACAAATGAATGTATAAAACAAGGGTCCTTTTCTGTAGAGACTTTTAGTGAAATTCTGGCACCGGGATTAACCCTATAACATATTTGGGGAGTAATGAGAGACTGAACGCTGTAGATTCAATTAAAAAAAAAAACTTTGATTGTTTTAAAGGGACAAAAGGGTGAGTTGGAGCAATTAAGAAAAATAAAATGAGAATGTTAACTTAAATGTGACTGTTAAAATCTCCATCTAAAAAGTTCAGCCCGCCACTCTGTCATCCACAACCCCTACGCCACACCGAAGGATCAGCTGTACTCTTTCCACAGCACCCTTTCTGGCCACCGGATGGATCTTTCCCAAGATGTCTGAGTCGGATCTCCTAGCTCGGACGAAAGCCGATTCTTTCTCAAGCAAACTGCGTCCGCCCTCGCCTCCTGCAGCCTGGTGGAGGTGCCCGAGACTGACTCTCAATTCTGCCCTCAAAAGTCAATAAGCTTCGAGGAGTTCTGGAAAATGGCGACGGGTCTGGAGCACCCGTGTCAGGAAACAGCGCGATCCTGAGAG
>NW_007741807.1:23448-23896 GCF_000696425.1 Galeopterus variegatus | reverse complement strand
CATTTAGCTCAGTTGGTTAGAGCACAGCCTTATGACGCCGAGGTCATGGGTTCAGATCCCTGTGCCACCAGCCACCAAAAATTAAATAAATAAATAAATAAATAAATAAATAGTTAAAAGGCAAAAGAGAGATTACTACACAGATAGCCGCAGCACTGGGAGGAAAGTGAGAGATCCAGAGGAGGCCTTATTCAGGGCCACGAAAGCACCCAAAGCATCCCTTCTAGAAACCTGAAACTCTTCCTGGGCAGGGCGGGGCAGGGCACAGCTTTGATGTCCCAGCTGATAGACGAGGATTGCAGAAGACACGCCTCAGCCCTATACTGAGCGCACAGAGTGGGGAGGGGTCTGGCAAAAGGAGATGGAGTCTCAGAAAAAATAAAATAAATGCCCTGCGGGCCCCCTTTGCAAGGCTCAACAGCCCCACCTAGTGCACACAGAGTGGGAA
>NW_007741807.1:15855-18825 GCF_000696425.1 Galeopterus variegatus | reverse complement strand
AAAAATAAATAAATTAATTCACTCACATACATACACACACACACACACACACACACAAAAACAAACAAACAAACAAAAAAACCGGGGGGGCAGAGAGGAAGATATAACAACTGCATTTTTTTTTGAAGTTCTTACAACAAGCAAATGGAAAGGACATGCTTGCGTGGGAGGGGGGAGAGGGAGGAGGGAGGGAGGTTTTGACAAAAAAACCGGGGGGGCAGAGAGGAAGATATAACAACTGCATTTTTTTTGAAGTTCTTACAACAAGCAAATGGAAAGGACATGCTTGCGTTGGAGGGGGGAGAGGGAGGAGGGAGGGAGGTTTTGGTGATGGGACATAATAATCAACTACATTGTGTATTGACAAAATAAAAAGTAAAAAAAAAAAAAAAAGATAAGGCAAGATGAAACAAGACACACTGGCTATTCTCCCTGTTGGAAAGGCTGGATGAGGTGTTTACAATCAAATCACAATAAAATAAAAATGTGACATGGAGATATAAATGTGTTATAATTTTAAGGGCAAGAGTTATTGGGGGGAAGAAAACCTTTTTATAAAAATTGTTTCTAATTACACTGGGTTATGGATACCGATGGTATTTGGTGTTGGGTTGAAAGTTGCTTAATTATTCAGTTTCTGACAGTTACGCTTGTTGGCTGAGGTTTAGATATTAATCCTAAAGACAAGAGCAAAGACATCTTAAAAAAATTTGTCATTCAGTGTGCCAGATATTTAACTAGGTTCGTTATGTTTCTATGCTTTCCAATGCCTGCAACAATTTCATTTCCTGACCAAGAACAGGAGCTATTTCTGGATTATACTTGGAAAAGGTAAACTCCAAAAGTTTTCTTTCTTTTTTTATTTTAGTGGACAAGACTTTGCTTCTTTCTCAAGCTTCTTTTGATCCCATATCTACAAGAATTTATAAAATGATGGTTTATAGAGAAGTGAATTGGCTTGATTAAGAGGGAAACCAAAATTCCCTCTCTTTACATTTTAGATTTAGGCTGGAGGGTTTGCAGTCCTGATGGACTCATTTTGTTTCTTTCATTTTCTTATTCTGAATGTACAATACCGCAGTTTCCACAATGGATTTCATGGTCTTCGCTGCATTTTTTGATGCTGGACTCTCTGAACATTTCATTATGGATGTCTGCTGCCCTTGATTTAGTGCTGTGATATTTAGTTGCCACGGTTTTAAAATCTTTTATGTGACAATTCCCCTTCTTCTTGTCTTCCCACACCCATGCTCTCTCTGGACTGTGCAAATCAATGTCACATAATTTAGGCCTTGACTTTCATAATCAGATAATACCCTGGTGCTCTAACATTCACCCTTCACCCAAAGGGTGTGCCAACTTCTGCTGGCACTGAGCTCAGTAAGGCCATGTGTTTCCCACAGGTCGGTTTCATAATGCCAGGTCGATGATGCAGAAAGCCTCAGCCTTCAGGGATGATGGTAATCAACTCGGAAGCACCAGGCGGCTGCTCTGTGCAGCAGATTTAATTCACATTGCATAGTAACGCTTGTAAGATGAAGTCCCTGGGGATATGTTACAATGTAGGACTTTTCATGAGGCTTATTGCTTTTCTCATCAACTTCTAAGACCGCTTATGAATTCCGCATGTGCTTCTCTTTCCTCACAGGATAGCATTTGCATAAAGAACAAACCACTCAATAAGCAAGACTTCACCAGTTATCATTCCTTCTAAATGCCACATGTGGAAGGTTGATGGAGGGATGCGTGTTTAGATGCACTTTACATATTACATGTACCTGAGCTCATGGCTTAACCTGCTGAACTGCAAACCCACATTCTTTTTCTTTCCCAAAAGGAAGCCTTGATCCTGAAAGATAAACGGAAGCTTCAGAAAGCAGTATCTGCTTCTCTTTTCTCCTCAGTGCTGGGCAATGATTTTCTGTTCTGTTCCCAATGATGCCATTGACTTATTCCAATACTCTTGGACACTCCTGGAAGTAGCTAATTGTGGTTAAATGTTGCAGAAAGATACCAGCATCAAGCTCAATGTGTTCTGTCTATTTTCTTACCAATGGGCATGGTGAGCCCCACATGAAACAGCTTCCAATGGAATTTAATTTCCAATGGAATTTAACTTCCAATGGAATTGGGAATGCTCTCCCAGCCAAAAAAATACTGACTCCTATTCTCTAGAAATGTGTATTTCACAAGGCCAGAAGAAGTGTGTATGAAAACACCAGGATGGCTTTTGAATCATATGGCCTTGGGTTCAAATCCCACTTTAGTTATCTCCTGATTCGATATGGACATTTAGGAAGTCTTTATTTATTTTATCTATTATCATAAATAATTCATTTTTATTTATTTTATTTCATATTTTATATTTTATTTATACTTATTTTATTTTGTTGGCTTTAAAAATTACCAATGGAAAGCATGGATATTATAAGTCTTAACAAAGACTTAGGAAGAAAATAATTAACAGTCACTCCAACAATCACACCCATCTGGCCCCCACCTTAAACACAACAAAGACATAGAATTCTTGGTCCTTCTAATTTTATTTTTACATAGGAAAAAGCATATGCAGCTATTTTCTTTATTTCATCCCTTCCCCCCTCCTTCTTAAATAAAATTGTATTATGGTATACACTCTTTTCCAGCTCACTCGCTTCACTTAACTTTCATATGTATCTTAGAAACCCTTCCATTGTAACAGCTCTCAAATATTGTAAAGTCTAGATGTCTGCAAATGCATACTACTTAACTGTGTAAAATCAGATTTTCTCCTTTCGTTTTCACCACAAAAATTTCTGGAACAAATATTCTTGCAGTTAGTTTTTGTAAATGCTGGTGCTTTTTTTAGTACAGTAAATTTTTTAAAGTGCAAATGTCAAATAAAAGATTGTGAACATTTTAATGACTTCATTTATTGCCATGCAACCTTCCAAAACTTGGTACTGAGCTACATATCCACCAACAGTGTAT
>NW_007741807.1:14952-15543 GCF_000696425.1 Galeopterus variegatus | reverse complement strand
ATTTATTGCCATGCAACCTTCCAAAACTTGGTACTGAGCTACATATCCACCAACAGTGTATGTGACAGCTCATTTTCCCACATGTTTGCCAACTCTGGCTGTTATCATTGTTTTCAATTTTTGCCAAAATGGTGGTTGAAAAACAGTATCTCACTATTGTTTGAATTTACATTTTCAAAAATCTAAAGTTTGTGGTGAGAATGTTCACAAAGAGGTCACAATGAGGTGCTCAATAAATCAGAGGGACAGCAAGAAATCAGATTTAGAGTATGATTTTCCTGAGTGAGAAAACATATCTGCTCACAGTCTTTCTTGAGCTTTGTGAGATCAGCAGTGGCATGGGGAAGGTAAGTTACACAGAGTGGAGAAGCAGAGTACAGACATGTTATTGGGACAACCCTGGGAAATATTTCCTTTTACAAAATTCCAGAAGACCAGCCAGGCTGGAAAAATTAGACAAATTCACACCCTCTACCACACATTTGGCCTTGTCCTCTTATCTCAGATTGGTCAGCCAGTCCAGGCTTAGTTTTCCACAAGTAATTTGACGGCAGTCAATCAGGGACATGTTATGAGCTTCATGACACAAAT
>NW_007741807.1:9712-13122 GCF_000696425.1 Galeopterus variegatus | reverse complement strand
ACATTCCACTCTTTCTACTGCTTGGCATCCACTTAGACCCTTCTACACATGTTTGAACTTCTGTACACCAACACACAGAACTTTCTTTTTCTACCGAACAAGATGCAACTGATTTTTTACAAACAAGGATGCTCTAAACCTCTCCCTAAAATGAAGACATGCAAAGTCCCCAAATTTGTATTGGTCTCTGGGAGTTAACCACGGTTCCATTTGAATATATTGCTACCTAAAAGCTAAATTTTAAGCTAACAACAACCAATACTTTTTATATAAAATATTAATGGTAAGGAGAAAAGAGAGAAGAAGAAGTTATTTAATACAAACCTATGCACGACTTCTACAGTTTCTGTTTCTGCAACTGGTCATGAAGCTATAGTTTATATTTATAAATTATTTCCTTTACTAACCATTTCATGTTTCCTTTGACCTCAGTCAGTGTTTCAGATAGTTGGGTCTTTTCTTTTGGGGGTGACCTTATTCCTGAAGTGAATGACTCTCAAGTAGTTCTGCTTTTGGTGATGTTGGTGTTGTTATTGTAGTTTTTAATTGACTTTTACTATAGGATATGGAAGCACTAAGTGGTTTCCCTGGGTTCTTGCCTCTTGTGTAACAGCAATCTGGATCAATCATCCTAGACAACTTTGTCTGTAGTTTTAGTGTCATAACGTGATGAAAACAGACAAGTGGCAATCTAAATATAATTCACGGAATTGTGTCCCATAGTGGTAAACTTCCTTCCTAGAGAACTGATATATTCCAGTCAATAAAGTTTAATGGTCTGGGAACATAAAGCAAATTTCCCATAAAAGGGGTGATGGGTATAGTAATAACAGGAGGCACTCCCACGTTTACCATTTGACTGCTCATCCTGTCTATTCTGTCTACAGGAGAATGAATACTGTGTATTGATTTTTGATTCACACAAACCGATTTCTTTGAAATGGGCTTGCATTCTACATGATAGAGCTCCATCATTTTGTTTCCCCACTGACGTTGTAACTAAGTCTTCAGGAAGCTGTTCTACAGTTGTATCAGGATACTAGTCATCCATGGGATGCAATATCATCATAATCAAATTATTCCAAATCAAATGTATGGTTGATTGTAACGAAGTGCCCTGTTGCATTTGGTCATTATTTCAGCAACGAGGACCCTCAGGTCTGTGAGGTGAAATGGCTAAAACCGAGTGCATAGGAACACTTACAAAAAGAGAATGACAATGAAAGACTTTTAAAATTTCTTATCATGACACAGAGAGTCAAAGAGCTTCTATAGTGTCTGTAAAGAATTTCTTATTTCATATAGCTATAGGGTCAGCCTCAGCAAAATTCAATTTTTCAGGCTGCAGAATTTCAATATAAGTTGATCAATAGCTTTGCAACGTCTCTTGAGAGGGAAGTAGAGTATGGATTAGGAAGAAGCAGGATTCTGAGACCAGGAAAGAATGAAGCTGAGTCTCCTCAATCCTCATGCCACTGAGCATCCTTTGCCAGTGGAAGCAGCCCACCATCCCATGTCTGAAGGGACAGTCCTTCCCTAGCTTGAGGCCCCTATAGCCATTGCCTTTAAGGGATATCCATTTTTTCTGAAAACATTCCAACTATGCTTAATTGACACTTTTATAACTACAAGGTATTTTAGCATCACCTAGAGTAAAATATGACTGAGNTTTCCACAAGTAATTTGACGGCAGTCAATCAGGGACATGTTATGAGCTTCATGACACAAATACAGATGAGATACTTAAAAAACTAAAATCACTTCATGTATTTCATATGTTTTTTCTGCTGATTTACTAATGTTTCATATGCACGAGAAGTCAAAACAGTGAGTTCGTGCCCCAAAATGAAAGCACTGCCTTTCCCACAGACTGCAGATGAACTATTGACACTAATTAAGGCTCATGACAAATGCTTTATCCTAAGCCCATGTGGATTCAGTTCATTGAGGAAAGATGATTTGCCAGATTGCAGCTAAGAGGTTAGAATAACTCATTCAAACTGCAATGAGAAATACACACACCTTCATTCTTTCACTTGATGTGTGTTACCAGTAAAATAGTGTGAGTTTTCAGATTCAGAGATTCATGTGACAAATGACAATAAGAACAGCAAAATGTATTGAGTACTTATTATGTGGGCCAGTTATATTTCTAAGTGTTTTTTTTATAAATTACTTTATCTAATCCTCGCTACAATCTCATGAATTAGATATTATGATTATTTTCACTTTAAAGATAAGGCATGGAGAGGTTACGTCACTTTCTTAAAATTACAGAATTGTTGAGTGGAGGAAGTATGGTTCAAACCCAGGCAGTCTGGATTTGAAACCAAGTGTTCATCATTTGTGACATCATTTGGCGGTTGACTGGTCCAAGCTTACCAACTAGCAAGCAATAGAAGTGTGATCACCACCACCCCCTCCAAACACACACACACACACACACGCACACACTAAAGGTTAAGTTAACTGTCAAATAAGGAAGAGCAGTAAAAAAGTTGCTTAAAATGGTGGTATTGGGCCGTTAGTTAGTCTTATTCATGATATCCATAAGTTAAATCAATACCCTAGTTTCAATGAACAGGATTAAAATTTAAAGTCATTTTTTATCATGAAAACTTCTTACTGTATTCAGTGCCCAGAAAGGAAAGAAACAATACCAGTTATTTTAACAGGAATTTGTCAACCAATTATTAGAGAACTGAAAATACTCAAAGGAGATGTGGCAGTATCACAGAGGGAGAAACCGCAGGAAGCAACTAAGGACGTTAGGATCTTGGAGGGGGTCCCTGCAGAACTGGGATCCAGATCGTGAGCGGGGTGGAGGTGCCAGCTGGCAAGTGCTGGTATTCTTCAGGCATTGTAAGGCTGGTTTTGGGATATGAAGAAAACTGTAAATAGGAACCCACTGCTGCTACCCACTGCCAGAGGGATGAATAATTGTTACAGTGAGATCAAGAGGAAGAGGGAGCAGGCAGAAAGGTATGACTTCTTACTCCCTCCTCCAGCCTTCTAGTCAACCTCAACAACCCTGACTGACAGAGTCCAGCAGAAGGTAAAGCAGAAATAGAGTTTGCAGTTCCAGCTCCAGCCTCACAGAGAAGTACAGAAGGGTGAGTGAAGCTGAGAAACACATGCTTGATAACCTGCACATTCCACTCTTTCTACTGCTTGGCATCCACTTAGACCCTTCTACACATGTTTGAACTTCCGTACACCAACACACAGAACTTTCTTTTTCTACCGAACAAGATGCAACTGATTTTTTTACAAATAAGGATGCTCTAAACCTCTCCCTAAAATGAAGACATGCAAAGTCCCCAAATTTGTATTGGTCTCTGGGAGTTAGCCACGGTTCCATTTGAATATATTGCTACCTAAAAGCTAAATTTTAAGCTAACAACAACCAA
>NW_007741807.1:0-5456 GCF_000696425.1 Galeopterus variegatus | reverse complement strand
GATTGCAGTGTCCCTAGAGATGATATAGATGAGTAGACTATGGAAATGTAACTGGACCTATATAAAAACAAAATATCCAGGTCTGGTGGTCAGAATCCTGACATGAATTGCCTCAGTAAAAGATCTTGGCCTCCAACGCTGTTTCCATTTCTCACCTGGTTCACAGACCCACCTTGGTCTTTTGTGCCTCCCCCAGGATGGCCAGAACCCATTTTTAGAACCACTTTTCCTGCTGTGCCCTTCAGAGTCTCATGCTCCAGCTATGCTCATCCCACATCCACAGAAGATGCCCCTGTGGTCCTACCTCTGATTCTGTCTTTGTTCTTGCCATTTGCCTTTGCAAGAAATGCTTCCTTATATTCTCCACATTCTTTGAGCAAGCAAAAATTCATTGTGTCTTGGAAGTATTTATGGATCACTCCACCTAACAGATATCTATTTGTCCTCCCTGGTTGGCACTTTATGATCTTATAATTACCATTATCTTTCCAAATAGATCCAGAGCTTCTTGAAGGCAGAACTCAGGCTAAATACTACTTTGCACACCCCTCAGCATTTGCAAGGTGTCTTCAATCACCCCTAGCACAGTGCTCAATATTTCTGGTGGCTGATTTGTGGAATGGTTGTTTAGAAGCTCATTTCTGTGGTAGAAAGTAGCATTATGGACGAGACACATATAAAACACCAGAAAAAATAGTTTTTCTTCTTTCAATTTTTCATGAACTTGCTGGATTAGTACCAAAATGAGTGAACAGCATAATAGGTAGCAATATCACAAATAATTCTTGTCTTTGGCACCCTTTTATGCACCTTCAAAATGGTATTTTAGTGATTGGTTATACTTTGGTAGCTAGAGTTGGGAATAAGGACAGAAAACATTTAATTTTTAATATGTCTTATCTGATTCTAACTCTCCTTATTAAAGAGGTTTGAATATTTAAGTAATTTATGATAGAGGTAGAGAAAAGAGAGAGAGAAGGAAGCATACAGGCAGTATGTATTTTCAGACTGAAAACAAAAAGACTACTGCCAATTGATCATATGAGATTACGTCCAAACTCACTGGGAAGTTCTTTGCCTAATTCTCCAGTCTCATTTCCTATCATGATCCCCCCCGTGCTCTTCAGAGATTTTCAATTTGCCACTCCTTGTCACAACTCCTGTTCTCCTTTGTATGTGCCAGGCCTTTAGCTAATAATATACCCTTCCTGCTTTCTCTTATGTTTGGTGGATAATTTATGATGAAATATACACTTAGTATCCCCTTTTCCATGAATTCTCCCTGTATCTTCCACACTCTTGTAGCACAGTGCACACTTAAAGATGCTGAGACTTGGCAGCACTTCACCTTAAGGACTGGCCCCTAAAGGAGATGACCAGAATTCTAAATTTCAGTACTGATCATCTACTCTGTCTATTTTCCTTCAAACAGAGTGTGAGCTCTTCGAGAGCAGTATTTTATCTATCTTTCTGGACTTAGTGTGAAGAAAAATTTTTAGTTCCTAAATGCTTAATGAGTTCATCTGAACTTAATTCAAGTCATAGCTAAACTAGAGAATGTGCTGATCCATGTGAGAGCAATTTTATCTTTCAAATATGTTATTTTATATAAAGAATTAAATAAATATTTTTGACTTACTACCACGAACACCGTTCCACATTAGGCAATGTGAAAATGAAGGCTCAAAAATGTACAAGATATTATCTTTGTTCCTTTTTATAATCTCAAAACTTGATGAAACCTACATATTCTGGACCACATTTGAAAATTCAAAATAATTAAGCGCACTAAGTTATGCAAGATTAAACTGAGACTATATCTTGAAATATTAATTGTTATTACTACACCAGCATTACAAGGAGAATTCAGGGCCCCTTGGTTTTGAAGCATGGTAATGATTAACAGTATGGACGCTTCAGTCAGACTGCCTGGGTTCAGACCTCTGCTCACACACTTACTATCTGAAAAGCCTTGGCAAATTTTTTCATCTCTCTCTGAACTTTTGTTTCCTCATCTATAAGATGGGGATTCAACTAACACCTGTTGCTTGAGGTTGTTGCAGACATCAGTTATGTAATTTTCTTATTGTTATAGTTATACAAATAACTCAGGGTTATGTAAAAAGTTAGGGAAAGTTTTATCATTGATCCTGTGGCATAGGAATCACTAAATAAATGGTAGTTTCTCCTTTTAATATTTATGGTTAAAATAGTAAGTAATTTAAAGGAGAAGATATTTTAGAATAAAGTGGTGCTTCCTATGGAGGAAGTAAAATTTATGACAATTGCTAATTGAGGAAATGAAATTTTATCAGTAAATAAAATATATATATATATATATATATATATATATATATGACCTGAAGTAAAAATATTCAGATGTGAGTGACTAGTTATATTGGTCCAGAGACTATAAAAAAAGATTTTTGATAAGAAGATACATTGGATCTCTTGAAGAAGTTTTTAAGGACTTTGATGTTGACTCTGTAGATAATAGGGAGACTTTGGTATGAAAATAGCCTTTACATAGCAATTATTTCAGCAACAGTGTGCAAGACTAAGTGAAGACCGGTATATAAACCAAGTGCAGATTCACATGGGACTTGAAAGGGGAGATGATGAAAAGAACCAACCAATGTGGCTATGAGGCACAATTGATGAGGAGTGGGGGAGAAGCTGAGACTCGGTGGCACTTCACCTTAAGGACTGGCCCCATAGGTGTGCAGAGCCCTAAAGATGGCCAGAATTCTAAATTTCCTGCTCCAAAGAGGAGGAGAAATATTAGGAAAATATCACTGAGAATAAAACTACAAGGCATCTCATCAGTCCATGGATACCAGCCTAGTCCAGACTGTTATCTTTCTTTATTTGGATTTCTACGATAGCTTCATCACTAGTTTCTTTTCTTTCCCTGTGCACCTCCTGCAGACATGATTAATTTTCCACATAGCAGCAAGAGCAATCTTTCTAAACATCATGTAGACCTTAGCTCTCTCCTCAGCATGGTTCAGTGACGCCTCACTGCCCTCAAAATAAAGTAAAAATGTATTACCATATCCTGTATGGTCTTACCTGACCTGGCCCCTGCTGACATTTCTTGTCTCTCTTCTTTTTGCTCATTCCCGCTATATTGGCCTTTTCAATTTTCTTGACTATTCCATGCTCTTCTGTGCTCCAGGTATTTGACCATTCTGTTCCTGTTGCTGGAATGCCTTTCCAGCTTGTTCATCTTAAATTGTCCAACACCTAGAGGCTTTTCCTGGTTTTTAATAAACTCTGCTAATTCTTCTCTTATAATCACATTCTCTTTTTCCCTTTTCAACATTTTTCACAATTTTAAATTATGACAAGGCTGAATACAGACATTTCTTCCCCTTTTGCCCAAACCTGCTGGTAAGAACAGACAGAGAACCCTCCCAACTTCCTGTTCTTTGTCTCATGACTTATTAGCTAAAGTGCGAACTATTTGTCATGATTGATTTGTTAAGATTAAGACTGTTTGTTCTGAACTGACTGTCCTAAAACTAGCTAGCCACAGGAAAAAAAACATTTCCTGTTCAGATAACTGACTGTGGCTTTTCCTACCTATAAAACAACCCCAAATCTAAACCACTCTATCTGCAACTTGTCTACCCCTTCTGATAAAAATTTAAGACCAAATCACCCAACTAGACACTCTGATCTTTAGATTAAGTGTGCTCTCCCTACTACAAGGGTCTGAATAAAATCAAACTCTTTAATGGTCCAGTTTTTGTTTTTGACAATCATATCCGCCATTTATTTGTCTCCCACTTCTATTACATATACTAGACTTTAAGCATTTTATGGAAAGAAGCCATGCCTTTTTATTTACTATAGTAAAACCAATGCTTCTCACATGCCTGGAATGAATGAATAAATGAATCAATGAATAAATTAATGTAAAAACATCAGGAGTCTCCAAGGAGTAACAAGACTTGCAATGACACAGAGGCAATATTAACAAAGTGGCCAAGAGTGTGTGCCACAGGATCTGTCCCCTATGAAGAGGGACTAAAAGGGCCAGTCAGGCTGTCAGAGCATCATCCTGGAGACCTGGAGTTCAGTGAGGCCTTCTATTCCAATAGGCGATCTAGAGCAGAGATCAGAAACTTTGGCCCAAGTCCAGACCAATGGATACACCCCAGAAAAAAGTAAGAGTAAGCTATAATGGAGATGCTAAGGCTCATGTGGCATGCTGAATATTCTACAGCAGTAAGAATAACTCTAACACACAAGTTTATGAGTGATTATATTGATCTATTGGTAGCTTTGGTCTTGCTTGACTCAGGGCATGCAGGGTAAAGATATTGGTCTTATAACTAAACATAAATGGGGAAATATACATAAAATAAAAAGAAGAACAAAAAGGAAAAATATAGCCCCAGCTATAATTCAAGAAATAAAAACTATTTTTCACCTACGAGTATGGGAAAAATTGGGAAAGATGGAGGATCTAGGCAACCAGATATTCTTATATACAACTTGTTGTATTATACATTGTTTTAATCTTCTTGAGGTTATTTTGGCTATATGTACCAGGGGCAATCAATATTTTATTGAAACCCAACAATACAGTTTCCATGAATTTGTCCTGAAGATACAGTGTATGTGCAAAGACTTATCTCTAAATACCATAATTATAGGTCTCTGTATATTAAACATTTGAAAACCACTTAGTGTTCAACAATTAAAAAAATAAATTATGACTCAGTGGTAATTTAAGATTATGTTTGTTACTCTAGCAATTAACCCCAAATATTAGTGGCATAACAGAACAAAAATGATTTCTTTCTCACATGGTGTATAAACAGCAGGTAAGGAGGAGTAAGGGAATCTGTTCCACACAGTCATTCAGGGATCCAGGCTAATAAAACCCCTGCTATACACAACATTTTGTTTCCTAGGTATTTCCTGACATTGATTTCAAACTGGCAGATAGGGGAAGAAGAAAAACGAAGGTTTATGGAAGAAGTTCTTATGCACTCGAACCAGAATTGGCCTAAATGTTTATGTGCGTACTTCATCAGCAAAACACAGTCACATGACACAATTTAGATGTAAGAAAGGCTGGAAAATGTATTCCTATTTGGAACTCTACGCTGTGAAAGAGAAATGTGAGTCTTTAATGAAGAGCTAGCTGCCTCTGCCACAAATTGATAATTATGCAACCGTAAAGGTATGGCACCAAAGAATATTTAATGATGTGTAAAAAAAATGAGTATAATTTTCATTATACGAAACAAACACAAATCAATTTTAAAACCCACACTTTTTCTAGGTGTTTCAGGAGGATGTGGGGGTGGAACATGGAGGAAATATATTGATATGTTAACAGAGACTTTCTCTGGATAAGTGGGATTACAGGCAATATTTTTTTTTTTCAGGTGTTTCTATTTTTTCATCATTTTCTACAATTAAAAATACTAAAAAACTAA
>NW_007741806.1:23657-23897 GCF_000696425.1 Galeopterus variegatus | reverse complement strand
CCTCTACTAAAGTATGACTGATGGCAGAGCTAGGGTTGCTTTTAATTTCAATAAGTGTATGCCACTAAAATTAAGTTTCTGTAGAACAGCCCCAGGTTTTTACCTATTTTCTTTTTCAAAATCTTATCTGAGTTCACATTCTTCCTGTTAAGAGAAATTATAACTTCTTAAATATATTTTTTAAATTAGTTTTTGAGTAGAAATAATTTATATGGCAACCAATATAATAAATTCTTGGCA
>NW_007741806.1:17655-17987 GCF_000696425.1 Galeopterus variegatus | reverse complement strand
TTTATGTTCATAGGTTTTACTCTACTTATTGTGCTGCAAATTTATTGTTGAATTTTAAAGCACATTATTTGTGATGTATCCATGTGGTGAGTTTGTTTTTCATCTTTCTGTATTACACTCAATAATATATAACAAATTTCACTGATCTATTCTTATTGGTAGATATTTTATTTGTCTCCAAACTCAGCCATCACCGATGCATATGGTCCAATGAAAAGCCTTGAGCTTGCCAGCATAATGTGTTATACTCAAAATTCCCTGTGGAATGCATATCATATGTCCACCTGTGTGTGTGTCCATATAGGTATAGACACATCCATACCCACACATTC
>NW_007741806.1:14915-15646 GCF_000696425.1 Galeopterus variegatus | reverse complement strand
ATACTATGTAACTCACTTCTCATTCTGCCTATTTTCTGTATTCTCTGTAAGCTTCATACAGTGGGAAACATTGGTTGTTTAACTTAGTACTTATTTATTGAATATTTGAATCTATTTATATATCCATCTGGTATCTTTTGTATACCTGTTATTGTACTAAGCTTTACAGATAAAGTAGTAAATGGAACATACAAAGTCCCTTAAAAAAAATAAAAGTCTATTGGAAAAGTCATGAAAACAGGCTATATGTGAGAACATGTAGAAATGACACCTAATCTGGACTGGAAACTAAATATACATTAATATCTGAAGTATGAGCAGGGATGAGTCATCTGTTAGTGATAGATATTGATTTCAAAATAATTAATATTTTTNTTGTCACCCCTTGTGCCCAAGATGTGAAGGCCAGATTCATACTGGCAGCGTGCCCATTACCACAAATTGCCTTTGTACCCCACATCTATTTCTTAATCTTATTTTATGCTCCAACTACTGTTGACTCTATTGTCCCTCAACTCTATAGTCTTATCATTATTTAAGAACTTTTGCAATAAGAAAGTTTTTCACCCTGGTACAGTCTTCCTCACAATATTCACAAAGTTACTCACTCAACTCTTCAAGTGTTTGTTTAAAGGTAATTTTCTCAAAGGGCTTCCTGACAAGCTTAATTAAAAATTTAATTCTCATCCTGCCTATTTGCTCAATTCTATTTTTGTTTGTCTCAATACCTA
>NW_007741806.1:12270-12843 GCF_000696425.1 Galeopterus variegatus | reverse complement strand
CACACACACACTTATATAAATATATGCATACTATATATGTGTCATACACATAGGACTATTCCATGTCTCCAACTTCAGGATTGTGACATTAGTCATGAAGGTTTAGAAAATTCATCTATCTTTTTCAAATTGATAACATTATCACACAGAATAAACAATTATTTTACCCTCTCCTAAAACTATTTGAATCCACTGCATTGCTAATGGAATATAAACTGAGGCCAAAAAGTAACTCAAAAAAACAGCATAAACTTCACTGAATAATTTTATAGTCNATGAACGTACTGAGGAAAGTGACTAGGGTAGCACATGAATTATAGGAGATTGCAGGTGGATCTGCAATAAAATTTACTAACATTTTGGGTCTCACAGCTGTTGAATAACCAAGATCAGTGAGAGCCATGTGTCTGAAGAAAAGGTGCGTGAGTGTTTACAGCCTTGAATCTATGTGTGTGTGAGTGATCAAGCCCAGATTATCAACCATTGAGACCATGAATACAATGAACAAGAGCCCAAATAATGAAGTTGCAGCTCAGGGAGGTCGGTAATTCCCATTGGAATGAATTTGTTCAG
>NW_007741806.1:9893-10130 GCF_000696425.1 Galeopterus variegatus | reverse complement strand
GGAGAAACTTACCTTGAGTGAAATTAGCAAAGCACAGAGGGATAAATGCCACATGTGCTCACTCATAAGTAGGAGCTAAGAAAGAAAGAAGGAAGGAAAGAAAGTCCACAGTGGAACACTGGACTTGCAGAGGGAGAGAACATGCCTTGGGATACAAAGCAGAGTGGGGGAGAAGGGGAACGGAGGGAGTCTAGGGATAATAGGGTGGGGGACATGAGGTACAAACACAATTTGTGG
>NW_007741806.1:6796-7792 GCF_000696425.1 Galeopterus variegatus | reverse complement strand
TGTTTAAAGCAAAAGTTGACTGTTGTAGAGAGCTCTACAATTGCTGGGAACATTCAGTATGGACAGACACTCTTAATAAGGCATAGAACAACTAGACAGAAGATCAATAAGGAAATATAAAACTTAAACACTACTACAAACTGACTAGACCTAAGAGGTATGGTACTCTCCAATCACCAGTATCAGAGGACACATTCTTCTCAATTGTACAAGAAACATTCTCCAAGACAGACCATATCGAAGGCTACAAAACAAAACTCAATAAAGTTAGATATGATCATGAAAGCATATTCTCTGGCCATAACACGAGAAAATTAAAAATTGAAATCAGAAATGCAACTAAAAATTTCATAAACATGTAAAAAATAAAAGAATACATTCCTTGGCAGCAATATGAAAAAAAAAANAGCACAATATATCCAAGTATGATGGGTGCATTGAATGCAGTGCTCAGTGGCAATTAATAGTTGAAATGCCAGCATTAAAAGAAAGAAAAATCTCAAATCAATAACCTAACAACATCATGAAGAAAAACAAAAAGAAGAGTAACATAAACCCAAAGCTAGAAAAAGAAACACATAATAAAATGATAGCAGACATAAATAAAGTGGAAAACAGTAGAATTAATGAAACCAAAACTTGGTTCTTTAAAAAAGATTTCAAGAAACCTTTAACTAGACTTATTGACAAAAAGGAGAAAAATGAAATTGCCAAGATCAGAAATAAATGTATTGACCTTGCTGCCAATTTTATGGAAATAAAAACAATTATAAGATAATTTGATATATAACGTTCTACCAAAGATTAGAAGAAAAAGAAATAGGAATCTGAATATACCAATAACAAGTAAAGACATTGAATTGATAGTCAAAAACCTCCCAATAAAGAAAAACAAAGTTCCAGATGGAGTCACTATTAAATTCTACCAAACATGTAAAGTAGGACCAATCCGCTCAAACTCTCCCAGAAAATAAAAGAGGATGAAACACTTCCTGA
>NW_007741806.1:4303-4953 GCF_000696425.1 Galeopterus variegatus | reverse complement strand
GAAGAGGAAGGTGAGGAGGAGAAAGAAGAAGCCAGAGATTGGTTTTGCCAAAATTTTTCTTTATATTCTCTATCCATGCAAAACACCCTGTTGTAAGAGTAACCCTTGAACACAATGATGTAGTGAAATTTACTTCTGTGCAATGGTATTGAAAGGAAACAGTTACAGGTTCCATGTTACATGTGATGAAATATGTACATTTGTATTGCATCGAAATAAACTTGAGTGATGAAGGAAAACAAAATGTAAAACAGCAAACAGCAGGAAAAAATTATTTTTTACCTTGTTGTCTCAATCTCTTCTTTCTGACACATGAAATAAAAGGAACATTTGTAGTTTTGTACTCCAGGGACTCTGAAGATACCAGAGACTGGAACTAGATCGTAATCTCGTTAGTATCCATCCGTCAAGCTTCAGTTTACTGTACATCTGCACTTAGATATTATGCAACTTCTAAGAATGAAACTGGTTAGAAATGGTTCTAAAAGACAAACTTTGGGATCATGTTTACAAACATATTGATTTGCCAGCTTATAGTTGTATAATAGAAAGAGCTTCAGAATAGAGTGGCATTTCCTAGGGTTTTACGCATATGTGTCATTTGAGACCCAGGTAAATAATAATGCCATACTGATAACATCAAAACCACT
>NW_007741806.1:2550-2799 GCF_000696425.1 Galeopterus variegatus | reverse complement strand
CAAAAACCATAAGATCATGTCAATAAATGCAGAAAAAGGATTTGACAAAATTCAACATCCCTTCATGATAGACTCTCAACAAATTAGGTACAGAAAGGAGGCATCTCAGCACACTAAAAAACATATATAACAAACCAACCACTGATATCACTCTGAATGGGGAAAAGATTAAAGCTTTTCCCTAAGAATGAGAACAATACATGGGTGCCCACTCTCCCTACTCCTATTTAACACAGTATTGGAAGTACT
>NW_007741806.1:0-344 GCF_000696425.1 Galeopterus variegatus | reverse complement strand
AAGGATGAGCAGGAAGCAGTTAAGCAAAGAGGGAGAAGAGCAGTCCAGCCAGTCTACACTGTGTGCTGAAGCTCCATCACAGTGTGCTTCCAGCCAAGATGAAGTGACAGACACTGATCTACCTCCTACCTAAAACAACCCCAAACTGAAGAGACAAAATATATTAAACAGCATTGGTGGTATAGTGGTTAGCTTAGTTGTCTTCCAAAATACATTAAGAAACAATTTTTGAGATAGTGGAGTTCACGCAATGAAGAAAACAATCCCTGACAGACATGAAAAGAATGGAGTAAGCCTTATGAATGCCCCTGCTTCCTGCCTTGAGTGACTTTCCAGGCCATGAC
>NW_007741805.1:23629-23903 GCF_000696425.1 Galeopterus variegatus | reverse complement strand
CAACTGTATGGTCTTATTTTAGAAAATGTGTCTGTACTGAGTTGTTGAGTCATGTGAAGTTGCTTGCAATTTTTTTCCCTTAAAAATGACAAAGAATGATCATTTAATTTCTGAAGTCTAATGGCCACAAAGCCCTTTGTGCCTAGATTCCCCTTTTATTCATATAAAATGACTAACTTTGCCTAGATTTCCCTTTTTTCAGATAAAAATATTGTGTCATAATTTCAAAGAAGGTGATTTGTTGAGAGCTAAAATATTAAACATAGAACAAGAA
>NW_007741805.1:0-18253 GCF_000696425.1 Galeopterus variegatus | reverse complement strand
TCTCAACATGAAGTCATCATTTGGGAAGAAATCAGAGAGAGGAGAAAAATTGAAAAAAAAAATACTGTCCTGATCCAACCTTACTTTATTTTTTGTATAACCCCAAATGGTTTTATTTTTAGAGCTATAGGATATCATTATGTCATTAGTAATAAAAAGTGGAGGTCATTATGCAGACATGGGTTAACAAGAGCAAATTTGTGTTATTTGTGCTAAATAGATAAGTAAAAAGGTAAGTCCTAAGTTGTTTATGAACTTACAAATAGACTGAATACGAAATCCATTTGGACTCAGAATTAGCAAACTTTAGAAGTATTTAACATTGAAATATCATTCAAGACTCTCAGAGCTACTAAAGGAAATAAAAGCACGCCCTTGAATTATCCATGCAATATGATTGTGCACTGAGTTGCCATTTCAGCTAGGCTAATCAGATAAAGGAAGATTAGCTGTTATATTGAATTTACAGATAAACAAACAAACAAAACAATGGCAAAGACCGTACAGATTCATAAGAGACTTCTTAATTAATTTTTGTTTTTAATCTTCCACTTTTCTCGTACAACTAATTATAAGACTCAAATAATACCCAGAATTGGGGTGACACCTAGTACAGTCTCAGACATACCCAAATGACTTGAATCATTGTTATACCCAGATGTAGAGATATGAAAAAAGACTTGAATGTTAGACCTCTGACCTATAATTTTTTTTAGCTGGAATCAAATGATACAATTTATATAAAAATGCTTAATGTTGTGCTTCACTCTTGTTACACAACCTATTTTGGTATTTTTCCTTTTTAGTAATAAGTCAAGGTCTTAATGCTCTTAGCCCTTCACATGTGTTGGTTTGTGTGATAATCATAAAAACCATATGAGAAATATATTATCATTCCCACTCATGAGAAAACTTGAGTACAGAGAGTTTAAGTACTTGCTTATGGTCACTTAGCTAACAGGTGACAGTGCTAGGACTCAACCCCAGGGGGTTGATCTTCAGAGTCCATGTGCTGTTCACTGAACAAACTATTCTTGTTCTCTGATTCAATGCTTTTTTATACTTTGATTTTCAGTTAGAAAATGAGATATGATAGTTGTGCTGGAAATTGGCCATACAAAGATAAATATGATATGCTATTAATTAGATCCCACTATCCACCACTATTCCCATGTTACCATCTCTTTAATAAATTCCTTTGATAACCCTCTACTGCCTCAAAAACACATTGCCAGCCATGGAATCGAAGACAGAGTTATTGTTCATATGTATTATGCTACGTATTTATGCATTACACTGCCCCTCATTCCCAGCCCACATTTTAATAATGAGGAAAATGAGGTCCAGAGAAATAAATTTGCTAAACCATGCATTAAACTCAGCTATAAGACTTTCTATTCACTAAAAGTATTACAGTTGCTCCCAGGGTCAAGAGTCATTTGCTTTGGGATCAAGTCCATGTTCTGTGTTCTAATAAGTTGTATCTGAAATCCCACCCATTTTGTTTGGCTCTCTGAGAACTTCAGATCTTGAGTAACTCAAAAGGCCCTTGTTGTACCATTTTTGATAGTGTCTTCTCAATTTCTCATTCATTTAACTTTTTCTATATTCCTTGTATCTAAGAAACAATATATGAATATCCTTGGCATCTCTCCTGGTTACCATCTGGCATCACTTATCAGTTTCTGACTTTTATTATCTATATTCTCCAGATTTTGTCAACTGTTTACTGAGTTACTACTTGGCCAGTTTTTGTGATAGTTACTGGAGATGAGTGAACCAGGCTGACATAGCCCATACCCTCATACAGCTTACAGTCTAAAAAGGTGCATAGACAAGTAAACAGGAGGTACATCCGGGAGAGGCGATTTTGGAGTCAGGGAAGTCTTCACAGAGGAGTAGGTCTGTGAGCTGAGACATAAAATAGGAGTAGTGATTATCCAAGCTCCATAGGGTAGGGACAGACCTGTGTAATTGATTTCAGTATCCTCAATACAGAACTGTCATATAACTGGAATTCAATAAATATGTTTGAATGAAAAGATACATGCAAAGTGAAGAGAGTGATGAAGACTACTCCTTGACCAAACTTTACTCAGGCTCCTCTGAGCCCTCTCTTTTTGACTACGTCTCATCCTTGGGCCCAGCTGTTGGCCTCCAGAGCCCAGCTGAGAATCTTACTAAGCCAATTTATTGAGAATCCCCCATCCTTGATATCTGATCACTTTGGCCTGCCTTTATCAAGAATCCAATTTAACGAGAATTCCCCTACCCTTGATATCTAATTAAGTTCCTCTTAGTAATTTTTTATCCACCGACCCCCGTCATCTGCTCATTGGCAATACATGCCCAGCAGTCTTTGCTGTATTTAGAGTTGAGATCAATCTCTCTGCTGTGTTGGAAAAGTGTCTCTCCTATTGCAATAGTTTCAAAAACTTTCTTACCATTTTAACAAATGTCAACGAGATATATGTAGGCCCAGATGCGAGAGGCCTCAGTTCACTTATTTTCTTTCTGCTCTTTGGCAATTTTTCTACAAAAGAAGAAAGTGAAATCTACATTGTTGATTATTATGGAGATTAAAGAAAATACTGTATGAAAATGGTATATGCAAAATATTAAAATGATGCTTGGCATATGATCAATGCTAAATAAATAGTAGATATTATCTTTTTTCATCTGTCATTTCCTCATGCTCTTGCTTAGCCAAAATAAGTTTTTCTATCTTGGGATTCAGATAAGGTAAATGGTGTCTGAGTACCCCCAGAAATTATGCACAAAATTATGTGTATTTTAGTATGAGTATTTATTTTATCTGTGGAGAATATCTTTATTTTCACTGTATTCTCCAAATGTCTGCAAGCTTAATAATATTACAGACCACCGCTATCCTTGTTATCATATAGAATATGTCATGGTTCCAAGTTGATAGTCACTGAATATATTCATCATATCCAGATTTTCTTCTATATTCCATTTCTCTATTTGCCACCTTAAGATTTAAACTCAACACCCTTCATTCATCTCGTCTGTCCCAACACCTATCCCAATTTGCCTCCTCTTCTTAAAGATGTGTTCTCTGTAGTGCTGCTTTCTCCTCAGTCTCTTAAAGTGCATACCTTGGAATATAGTTGTGCACCTATCCATAAACTTTGATAGCTCTGTCTACTTTACCCTCTGCAGAAATTATGCAATTAAATGCCAGCAATGTTTCTCTTAAAATGCCACGTTTTGTCAGTTTTTCTTTTCTAACTTCTTACTGCATGGATCATTTCATACAATTTAGTACTCTGTAGTTCTCTAATGAGTGTGTGTGTGTAAACACACTTACATGAGCACTGCTTTGTTTTCCCAGATCCCAGATGCATAAAAGGAACAGGACTTGTCTTACATTTCACACCCCTCCCACCACCAGACTTTTTAATAAATGTATAATGTACTCCATACTTAATTATGGCTGATAAGCAATCTTAACCATCCACACAGGTAGGATTTTAAACTTAATTTCTTAAATATATTTGAAAGGTATAGAACAATGTGGCCATATAAATTTTAGTTCTTTATAGAGTAACAGTGTACTGTAAAGGATGTTTGACAAGCTGTCTATTCTCCTACATGTGGAAATATATATATCAATAAGGTGTTTGTTATTTTTAAACAATGCCTTCTTGCAAGACATTGTATATATAAAAATTCCACATTAAATAAAAAGCACATCACTCCAGTTGATTATGTCATAAGTATTATCCGACTCTGCAGTTTTGGGTATTGTTGAGCCATTTCTACAGAGGTGAGAACATGAGCTTTGTATAGGTCTTTGCTATCTGAAAATTTCTTGAAACAGTTCTATAGAGATACACTTTCACATATGCACTGTGGGTTTTGAAGGTTATTCTCCCTGAAATTTGTATGCAAAACATACCTAAGTCTAAATGAAACACAAATAAAATATGTTGTTTTTCTACTTCCCAATTTGAGAAAAGTGACTGAATAAATTTAATTATAACCTTTAATGACATTTCACCTAAGAAACCTGAGAGATGAAATAAAAATATTTAAGCAGTGATCATTTCAGAATGTTTGAGAGAAGGAAAATCGTCTTACTGTGAGCCAACAGCATGAAGCCCTGAGAAGGTATCCTGAGACCAAAGAACAAAGCAGGCAACTCCATGTGATTTATAAGGAGTTTATTATCAGTATTAGTATTAGTATTGATAGGTGGTTACTTAAAGATATTAGAAGAGTATCAATCCATCTGAGTGCTGTGCAGCTGCTGTCTCCACACCCCAGGGTGGGGCGGAGTGGGGAGAGTTGAGGCTTATAAGGGACTTAGAGACAAAAGTGGAGCTAAGCCAAAGAGGGAAAGGCTGCAGAAGTACAAGATTCTCAGGCACTCCGCAGCCTCCTGTAGCTTATCTGTGGGGTTGCCCGTGTCACTCCCCTTATCTTACAAGCATAGCCTTCTGTTCCTGTTCACCCCTCAGTTGCGAAGTGACTTGTGCGGGAAAAACTTGTAATTATTAAAACCATAGCTTTGAAGGCCATGAAGATGAAGTGTGTTCTGACCAGCATTCCTACATTCTACCCCCTTGACACCCCCAAGTGGCCCACACAATCTTATTTACCAGTCTTCTGCAAGGGCTCTAGGTCCTGGTATGGGGAGGTGATTAGCTTTGCTAAACCACAGCAGTAGTATAAGCAGCAGCAGGAGCATAGAATCCCACTAGACAGAGAAGGATGCTGAGAACAACTTTCCCCCAACCTCCATGGAGAGAAGCGACTCATTGGGTAAATGTATCTATGAAAGAGCTGTGTCTAACTAAAGAATATACATATTAGTTTGTGTCATCCAGATTGAAGGGCAGTGGGTTTTGTGTTAGTACTTAAATTCCTAAAGTGTCCTTAGTGTGAATAGTCACCAGCCCCATTCCAAGTTCCCATTCAGTTTTGTTAAAGGGGATGTAGTAGTCCATTTTTGTGTTGCTATAACAGAATACCTTAGAGTGGGTAATTTATAAGGAAAAGAGGTTTATTTGGCTCACAGTTCTGTGACAGCTGCATCTGGTGCAGGCCTCAGGCTGCTTCTGCTCATGGTGGAAAGCGGCAGGCAGCTGGTGGGTACAAGCAGATCACATGGTGAGAGGAAGTGAGAGAGGGAGAGGAGGTGCCAGGGTCCTTTAAACAACCAGCTCTCATGGGAACTAATTGATTGAGAACTCACTCACTACTTTTGCCCCAGGGAGGGTATTAATCCACTCATGAGGGATCCACCCACCATGACCCAAATAGCTCCCAACACTGCCACATTGGGGATCAGATTCCAATATGAGCATTGTGGGGAACAAAGGTTGGAGGGCATTAGCAGCAGTCCACAAACCCAGCAGTCTGACTGGTTGTTAGCTTCAGGTGACAGCCCAGGACAGAAAGGCATTCCCTGATGTTGTAGGCAGGAACCTGAAAATGAAGAAGCTAAGAATGATAAGACAAGTGTTTAAAAAAAGAATTTAACAAGGTAAGCCTGCATCTAATAATAACACAGTTGCTATCCGATAACTATTGGCCAATATCAGCCCTGGTTTGGGCATTTCCCTGGGTGGGCAATGCCATACATTTTGGTCTTCGATGTTATCAGTAGGTACAAGCACATCATAGATGGGGGCATTCGTTGGAACTCATAAAAGTAAGCTAACTTCTGTCCCTTTCTTTATGAATTCTGGGGAGGCAATAGTGGCCAAGATGGTGCCCCCATTTAGATAAAAAAGGTCAGTGAGTGTGACATCAGAGGTAAGGCCATCTCCTATTGAATGAGAATACCAAGCCACCTGGGAGAGGGATGCCATTTTAGTTTGCAGTCTATTAAAGTATTACTGGTGGGAGGTCCTGTGGCAAATACAGGACAAGTCCCTCACCTTGCTGAATGGGCCATAGTCCGCCCTCTTGTATTTGTACCTTTTGAGCTCTTCTTATTGGTGTGCATTCTACAAGCCAGTTGTATGCAGCCATGTGCATTGTGGGGGCAGCATTTATGAGTCTGATCCCTTCAAAGTCCCCTTCAGGGACAAAGTTTTCAGTATGGCTTTGATCATTCCATTCATTTATTCAATGAGGATGGCAGTGGTAGGGTTACAAGGCAGATGAAAATAATACGTTGTGGGTGTTGGCCCACTCCTGTACATTATATCCAGTGAAATGAATACCTCGATCGCTGTCTGTTTGGGTCAGGGTCCCTTACATGTTTTCTAACTTGGTGAGTCCCTTTATTATAGCAGCTTGATTTGCCCTTTTATAGGAAAATGCCTGAACTAGTCCAGTGGCAGTGTCTACACAATTCAGAATGTACTTGTGTCCCTCCGATACTGGCAGTGGGCCAATGTTCTCTCTCTGCTACTGAGTGACAGGGCAGGTAAAATTCCCAATATGTCCTGGCATGTGTCTTAGGGAACATCATCTCAAGTGACACTGTGGGCAATCCTTGTCTGCAGCCTGGAGATCTGAGTGTTTTATGGGCAGACATAGTCTCTCCATTATCTCCTCTGCTGTTTGTGGGCCCCAATGGCCAGAGTTATGATGAACCCTGTCAGCCACGTGGGAGGGGGTTAGTAAGTCCTCTAGAAAAACAGCTCAGATTCTAACTAAAACATCAATCTCATTTTGGGCCAGCAAGGTGGTTGAGGGGTGAGCTGACACATGTCATACAGACGCCTGGGCTATTGGCTGGATGCAGACGCCCCATATGTCTCTCCACAATTTGGCACTCCATAGTGGCTTACCAACTCTTGTCCAGCTTCTTGGTGCCACTGTGGAATCCAAGTAGTCAGGACTTCTCAAACAGCCCAGCTGTCCATAGCTATATCAAGCAGTATCGGTTGGTGGTTCAATATCATCCACAGCACTCATTGTTCAGCACACTGGCTGCTCTGTGTAGTTCCCTCCTCAATCCAAATAATGTCAGAGTCCAACCAGATGCCAAAGGAATGCCAGGTGGGTGGATTTCTCTGGCTGCTACCATCTGTGTGCCATCCTGGGGAGGGATGCCTATGCCTTCTCACACTTCCGGGAGAGGTGGAGCAATGTCTGCTACTGTTGGGGCAGGGTCCACAACCAGGTATGTAATAACCAGCCCCAATAGCATGTGTAGTTCTTGTGACAATGGACTAATGTCATAAGAAGGCATGCCACTTATGTAATAAGCTTCAAAAACAGCTTCAAAAACATGTCCTTAATCCATCCACTATTGGCAGGGAAGTGCACACTTCCACTGGCAAGTCAGTTGTCAAGGCTTCAATCTGCTGCAATGCCAGACAGATGAGCAGGAGCTGTTTTTCAATAGGACTGTAACTAGTTTCTGTACCTTTCCATTGTTGTGGCCAAAATCCTAAACATTTCCCATTCTGCTTCCACCATAGGCCCCAACCAAATTCCTTTAGATAGACACTAGCATCCAATTTATATCTTACATCTGAGGCTTGTACATGTTAGATGAACGATTTTTTACCTATATTAAATGTCTCTTAATGGGGAATAGTCAATCTCATCTAGCCCCTTTCTTCACAACAGCACAGAATGGTTTCAAGATTTGTGCCAAGTGAGAGTAAATGGGTGCCAGTAGCCTAATGACACTACAAAAATTTATAAGTCCTTCACAGTTTTAGGTATGGGGAAAGCCTGTGTTTTATCAATGATAGCCTCCAGCGTAACTCTTGTCTTACCCAACCGGATGACTCCTAGGAATTTTACTGACTGCCTAGGCTCTTGTAACTTGTTGGCATGTACCTCCCATCCACAGGTCTTCGAGTGTGCCTATAGAGCCTCTTCTGCTTGGGAGAGTGAAGGCAAGTCATCACTGGTTAACATGACATCATCAATAGAGTGATACATTTTTAGGAGCACATCCATTCTTCATTTTATTTACTTAATTTTCTTATTCTTAATTATATTTGAATTGCTTATAGAAACCAAAGCTAGCCACTTTGAATCCAGCAGCCAGTCCTCACAGCTTTAGCTCAGTAACAAATCAAGCATGTATCAGGAATACCACAAAAGGAACAATTTAAAACTAATTTAGTTATTAAAGATGACTAGAGTCATGTGATTTAGAAAACATTTAGGCTTATTTAATAAATTTACTACCATGTAGACAATATACAACACATGTATAGACATCAACATACATGTAGACACAACACACGTATACATGTATGCATAAAAACATAAAAACAAAGATCTTAGAACTTTAAAACAAGGTAGCAAATTTATATCTCAAAACATAAAGAATGCACTTCTTTCGAAGAAATTTGGGTGTATCAGAGAAGACACAAAGGAAGATTAAAAATGAGTGTCAAGACAAAACAAAAAATGATAAAAATTCACCATAAGACTACAAGGGCTGAACCTATTAGCTTTTAGGGCCTTGAGAGGAAGGTAGCAGACCCCAAAAATAGGTCGTTGGCACCATGGCTACATTTCTCTCAAGGTTCCAGAGTTTCCAGAAACCACTGGCAGGAATCATGCCAATAGGAAAAGCAGATAGAGGGAGTGCATATTCCTATAAGGAGAAGCAAAATCCAACAAAGAGAAATAGAGAATTTTAAAAGAAAATATACCCAAACAAACCCAAAGGGATGAAAAGAAACCCTTCTCAAGAAACCCTTCAGGCCACCCCCTGAAGTCAGCTAAGTTTAGCTAAAGTAACAGTAATTTGCATCTCTAAAGGATTGTCTCCCTTGCTGGTGGGACTCAAACCAAGCTGCATGTTTCTTTAACCAAATAAGCTAGGGTGCCACCTGAGGGAAAGTTCAGACTCTTAACCATTTAATTATCAGTTGGGAATGTCCTTTCACAAGTCTTTCAGAAGATCCAAAGCAGGCAGCTTGAGTTTTTAAAGGAAGACAGCTGTTTGAGACAGGAGCTCTTTAAGAAAAAAAAAATTTTTTTTCCTTTTGAACATAGCCAAGACTACTCAGGCTGAGAAGCCTGCCAGTGCTGGAGGCTGCAGCCCTTTCTGCCTGATTTGCAGTTCTTTGTGCTGAATTTAAGTGCACATGGCAGAGGCCACTACTGCAACAGCCTACTCACTTTCCCTCCTCCACCCCTTATAATTGCTCTGGTTAGGACATCAAGCAATCCCTTAGGCATTTTGTGGGCATTCTCCTACTCACACACCAGCCCAGACCATCAGTAAATTTAGCCAAGCCCCTGACACATGGAGGCTGCTGGCCAGCCTGGGATTCCCCCCAGAAACAATGATAAATAACGGGATTCTCCCTACAGACAATGATAAATAACAGGATTACCCCATCAGACAACAAGCCTAGCTAGGTCTCCTCATATGAAAGCCACTGGCTATCTGGGTTTTACAGTCTCTTCACCCATGTCAGTTTCACTCTTTGGCCTCCTGCCTGACTTGTCAACTGTACAAGTGTGAGTTAACAGTGTAATGCCCACCACACTGAGAAGGTATCCAGAGACCAAAGAATGAAGCAGGCAACTCCATATGGTTTACAAGGAGGTGTTTTATTATTATTATTATTATTATTATTATTATTATTAGTTTTATTATTATTATTATTATTATTATTATTATTATTATTATTATTATTATTATTATAGATGGGTGGTTACTCACAGGGATCTGAGGAGTATCAGTCCATCCGAGTGCTGTGCTGCTGCTGTCTCCACACCTTGGGGTGGAGTAGGGAGAGTGTTGAGGGTTATAAGGGACTTAGAGACAAAAGTGGAGCTACACCAAAGAGAGAAAAGCTGCAAAAGTGCAGCATTCTCAGGCACTCTGCAACCTCCTGTTGCTTATCTTTGGGGTTGCCAGTGTCACTCCCCTTATCTCACAAGCATAGCATTCTGCTCCTGTCCCCTCCTTAGTTGCTAAGCAACTTGTGCAGGGGAAAAATTCTATTAAAACCATAGCTCTGAAGGCCACAAGGATGGAGTGAGTTCTGGCCAGCAATCCTACAGAAAATAATGAGCCAAAATGGACTAACAATAATTATTTATTCATTTTTTTCTGTGCACCTAACTCTGATACATACTTGATAACAGCTTTTGTTCTTCAACTCCAAACTGAATTATCTAGTGAGTCATATAAATAGTAGAGTATTGCAACTCACTTAGGACTTAGAGATTACCTATTTCATCTCTCTAATTTTATAAGTAAGAACTAAAATGAGGAAATGAGAGTTAAATTGTCCAAATTAAATGAAAGTTAAACATGACAGTTTAAAGACAATCTTATTGGGATTAAATATCCAGTTTTGTTGGCATTCCCCATTTCATCTTAATCGTTGCTAAGGTGAAGACATGATATTTGCAAAAACAGTCTTCATGTTGAGATCTGATCCCATATCAATAAAGATTAGGGCCCTTCAGTGACCCTCTCATGTCATCCCTAGGTCCTGCAGTGACTCTACCATGTCTTCTCCAGGGTCCTTGAATAAAACTCTAAGTACTATTACAGTGTTCCACATGATGAGTTGTGAAGGGTAGAGGGACAAATTTCCACAGTGTCTAAGGCTAGCAGAGCTTTCTCTCTGTTGCTATAACTATATTTTGGAGTTGGCTGACCATGGAGTTGACACTGTTGAATAATGAGTATTGTGTAAATTCATGCTGAGTTTCTCCTCACCATGTTTTTGGAAAGAGGTTATTCAGCTAGGATAATTGTGTAATATTGCATCACAGCAGGCTGTGTGTTGTGTTTAAGAATCCCACACAAAGGATGGCTGATTTGCAGAACGTTCTTTCTGAATCACATAAAACAAAAGTATTCTAAGCCCCTATCAGTGAATTCTCCTGCCAGTTTATTAATTTCAGTAAGTAAATGGCACCGATATATATTGTTGACAAACACAGCCATTTAACTTCCACACTGACAAGTTGGTAGCGAGGTTATATTGCAATGTGCTACCTGCTGTGGTTTGTAGCTATAAGATTAAGTTATGCCAACTCTCACAGGTCTTTTATTTTCCCTTTTATTTCAAGAATAAATCATCTTGAAATGATTTCAATGTGTATAATACAAGAGTGAATTTACCAAATATTGAGGCTTGTTTAAAACATTATGGCATTTGACAATATACTCAAACCTGTAATCAAACCTATAATATAATTTGAACCCTATTAGAGTAATCCTGCTAGGCAATAATAGGGATTATTACCCCGTTTATATATAGGCATACATATAGAATTAAACAAGTGCAATAACTTAGGTTCCACAGCTATTAAGTATGTCATTGTGACTCTGTCCCAGGCATCCTTTTAATTTAATGCTCCTAATAATACACACAAACACTACACACACATAATTTAGTTCTGTTATTATGAGTTTAATTGTCATGTTTACAAATAAATAATGGTAGAATTTTATTTCTGTGTTCATATATGTGTATGTATATACAAAATATGCCTCATACAGAAAAAGATGCTCTTCAAAATAAACTTTCTAAATTGAAGTAACCTAAGGCACCCATGTGTAAATGGAAACTCTTAGCTTCCAGTCAGTCCAAATACTGGAATGTTTTCCAAGTGCTTTCCTGAATTATCCTCTTATTTATCTTGCACAGCCTGAGGCAGCCATCGGTTCCCATTCACACAGAATATTGCAATTGGGTTGTTTTCACATGGCTTTAATTCAGAAGTCAAAAACAGTCACATGTGACCATCAGGTGCATTTTAATTTGGCTACCTAATATTTTGAACTAATTTGAATCAAATGCCAACACTGGGAAAATTGGGAGTTTTTACATAAAACAGGTTTTTGGTTTCTTGCGCCTGTCTTTAAACTGAACCATCACCTGAAGATTTTGATGACATGTATGTTTACAGGCCAACCTCATGATACATGTGACCTTCTTGTTCCCTTCAGTAGAACCTTGAGTTTCTGTTCCCCGTTCTAAAGCTTTTACCTATATGTACCCAGGATTTTTCAGACTTACTTTTTTCTTCCCATTTGCTGTTGCCTTAGTTCAGGCCTTTGACCTTTGTTCTTTGGGCTAGTTAGGAAACTGATTTTCCTGCCTTTCATAACATTTGATAGCTTTCAGGGCCCATAACTTGGTCTCCTGCTTTCAGTAGTAGCTGTACTGTTGCTACAGAGGAGAGAGGGAAAAATTGTTCATTTTCTCATAAAATGAACATTTAAAATTACATTTCAAGGTAATGTGATACCAAGACCATTATTTTTTTTTAAACTCCTTTATTGAGATATGATTGACAGGTAAAAAGCTGTACATATTTAATGCATACAACTCAATGAGTTTGGGGATAAATATACAACCATAAAACCATCACTGCCATCAGGGCCATAGACATATCCATAACCTCCCAAAGTTTCCTCCTGCCCTTTATTATTATTATTATTTGTGTGTGTGTGTCTGTGTGTTTGTATATATATATATGTGTGTGTATGTTAAGAACACTTAACAAGAGATCTACTCTCAGAAAATTTTAAGTATACAATACAGTCTTGTTAGCTATAGGCACTGTGCTATACAGTAGATCTAAAGAATTTACTTATCTTTTATAACTGAAAATTTGTACCTTTTGGCTGTTACTTTCCATTCTCCCTTCCCCTCCAGCCCCTGGCAGTCACCATTCTACTCTCTGTGTCTGTGATTTTGATTATTTTAGATTCCACATTGTATTTTGTTATAAGCTACAGAAACGGACTGATACAGACAATTGGATGAGGCGATTCTCTCTTGTTCTCTCTCTGCTTCCACCATCTTGCAATGTGAGACCCCTGGGTCACTGTCACCACCACCAGATGTGTTCCTTGGACTTTGGACTTTCCAGCTTCCGAAACTGTAAACAATACATTTTATTTTCTTTATAAATCACCTAGTTTCAAGTATTTTGTTATGAGCAACAGAAATGGACTAATAAAGACAGACAATTGGTACCAGAGCAGTCAGGTGTTGCTTATAACAGATACTTGAAAATGTGGAAGTAGTTTTGGAATTTGGTGTTGAGGAGAGGCTAGAGGAATTTGGAGGAACAGGCTAGAAAGGGCCTAGATGCTGGTGAAGGTCCAGAAGACAAGAAAACCAGGGAAAGTTTGGAACTTTTTAGAGACTGGTTGAATGTTCGTGAGCAGAGTGCTGATAGAAATGTGGATAGCAAAGGCTATACTTAGGAGATCTCAGATGTAAAAGAGAAGGGACTTATTGGAAACTGGGGCAAAGATCAACCTTGCTGTGAACTGGCAAGGAATTGCCTGCACTGTGTCCATGCCCTAGGACTTTGTGGAAGTTAGAACTTAAGAGCTGTGAACCAGAATATTTGGTGGAAGAAATTTCTAAGCAGCAAAGCATTAAGGAAGCTGCGTGACTACTTGTAACAGCCTATGCTGAGTTATGGCAGCAAAGGCATGATGTAAATCCAGAATTTAAAAGGAAAGCAAAGAGTAAATATTTGGAAAACTTGCAGCCTGGCCATGTGGTAGAGAAGCAGAAGGCATTTACAGAAGAAAAATGTAATGGTGCTAAGAAGATTAGTACAAAAGAAAGGGGTTATCAAAAGAAGGGAAAAAAAGGCCCTGAAGGCATTGCAGAAGCCTCCGGGGCCAACCCTTCCATTATAGGCACAAAGGCCTAAGGAGACAGAATGGTCTTGAGGAACAAGCCCAAGATGCCCTCCACAGGCTCACTGCCCAGGGCCACCTTGGGGAGCTGGTTCCAGCACCAGCACCCAAGTTGCTTTGGCTACTCCAGACATGTCTAAATTGGTCCCAGGTATGGCTGGACATGCAGCTTTGGAAAATACAATCCAGAAGCTTTGGCAGCATCCACGTGGTGTTAGGTCTTCAGGCTCACAGAATGCCAGAGCTTTGAAGGCTTGGGAGTCTCCATCCCAATTTCAAAGGATGTATGGGAAAGCCAGGAGGCTCAGGAAAAGATCTGTTACAAGGGTGGATTCACTGCAGACAGCCTCCACTAGAGCAATGCCAAGTGGAAATGTGGGGTTGGAGTCGCCGCAGAGAAACCCCATCAGTGCCATGCCTGGTGGAACCATGAGAGCGGGGCCACCATGGAGTCCTCAGACCTGTGGAGATACCAGAGTGCTGCACCAGCCTGCAAGAGCTAAAGCATCACCTGAGACTAGGAAAGCCACAGAAGTGGAGCTTCTTGAGGGCTTGGAGATCCAACTCCTGCACCAGCATGCAGAGGACATCAAACATGGAGTAAAGGTACATGACTCACCAGGTGTAATATTTAATGCCTACGCTGCTGGGTTTTGGACTTGCTTAGGACCTGTTACACCTTTCTTTTGGCCCATTTCTCCTTTTAAGAATGGGAATATGTACCCTATGATTGTCCCACCATTGTATCTTGGAAATAATTTGTTTTGATTTCAAAGATGGGACTTTAGACTTTTGAGTTGAAACAAGTTAAGATTTGGGGGAAGAAATGAATGTGTTTGTATGTGCAAAGCACATGAGTTTTGGGGGGGCAGTGGTAGAATGCTGTGGACAGAATGTCCCCCCAAACTCACTGATGCTTGAATTGTGTCCCCCAAGTTTTATGTATTAGAAACTTGGCCACCACTGTGACTGTTGGAAAGGTGGGAAATCCTATATGATAATTGAAAGGTGGGGCCTTGAAGAGGCGATTAGACTGTAGCACTGTGCCATAGCAAATGGATTAATAATGGTGGTCAAGGGCGTGGTTCTGAGGGCTTTAAAAGGAGAGCACTTGTGAGATTAGTTTCTCTCTGCTTCTACCATCTTGCAATGTGAGACCTCTGGGTCACTGTCATCACCACCAGATCCGTTCTTTGGACTTTGGACTTCCCACCCTCAGAAACTGTAAGCAAATTTCATTTTCTTACAAATTACTCAGTTCTGTGTATTTTGTTATAAGCAACAGAAATGGACTGATACACACATGTAAGTAAGATCATGCAGTGTTTGTCTTTCTGTGTTTGGCTTATTTTACTTAGCATAATGTTCTCCAGGTTTCTTTGTGTTATTGCAAATGATGAGACCTCCTTCTTTTGTAAGGGTGAATAATATTTCATTGAATGTGTATAACACGTTTTCTTTATCCATTCATCTGGCCATGGTCATTAAATTGGTGAGACATACACGGAAGGCTCACACTGTCCACAAGTATTGCTCCCATGCTGCCCCTTGCCCGTCTGCCTTCCTCACTCTCTTCCTCCTCCCTGGAAGCCGAGCTGTGCCTGCCAGGCCTCTCTGCTCACTCACGAGGTCTTTGGCAAGGTTTTCCCTCTGTCTCAGAAAACCTTTTCCTCCTTATATTTCCTATTATTTCTATCTGTATCTGGAGCCTAGGGAAGATCAATAAAAATGATGTTTTCAGTTTTTGAATTTTTTTTAATCAGTGCATTTGTCCTGTGTATAATATTTCAATTTCATGAATGATCTAAGCATGTCTCTCCATGGAAATGATCTCAGGCATTGAACCAAAAAAAAAAAAAAATATATATATATATATATATACACACACACTAATATGAAAGAAAGGGCAAAAGAGACATTACAGAAAGATATATTTTATGGCCACTATAATGGTGTATCAAGTCACTTTTAGAATAACTAAGCATTTCTGTTAAAAACCTAAAAGGTCAAATAGCATCTCTTATAATGCAAAAAAAACTCTATTCAATTTTAAAGTTGTTCTCGCACCATCCAGTGTTAAAGGACAAAATAACTGAGGTTAATAGACTTTAATATGTCCCTGGCCTAAATGGTTGATGAAAATATAATTAAAAGAAATAAGGCAGATATTTCAAGCCTGTAATGACATGTCATCAATCTCTGAAATGATTTTGTTTCCAGTTTGTCCTGATACCATGGCAGTTTTTAAGTTTTAATTCTACATATTTTCCATCAAGGAAGCAATTTCTCTATTATTTAACTTCATAATCATCATCATAAACAATGAATACCTATTCAGCATTGGCGCCTGTATAATTAATAATTACAGATGAGGCTTGCTGGAGTTTGGAGGCAGGCAGAGGGGGCTTGATTCTGATATATAGCTCATGGCCTGGCTGCTTTTAACTGGTTTCAATTCTCCTTTAGGAAAACACTTGCTTGTCACATCTTTCACTAATGGGTGTTCTGAGCCCACACTAACTCTCTCCTCACATTGCATTTGATTCTACCATACATTAGTATTTCATTCTATTTACACTTTTACTTCAGGTTGTCATCTTGTTCAAAATGATGGCAACTAACAGTAAGTGAACAATATGCCAAAAAGGAAGCATTTATTAGTTTTATAGCTCATGTTAACAATACAATATTACTAGTCTTATCAAATATCTTATTCGGGACTTTTAGAGTAACAACAAACTAGCAAAAAGCAGGGACAAAACATTGATCAGAACTATGATCAAAACATTGAGATTCTGACAACTTGAGGAGGCCATCTGTGTACACTGACTCTTGAAAATTTTTGCTCTTCAAGCGAGTTGAGAGTTTGTAGAGAAAATCTTTAATGTAAAGACATGAAAGCCTTTGCGTGTGCTGTTCCTTTTGGCAGGAAAGCTCTTCCCCCAGGTGTTCCTTTGCTCCTGCGTTACCTTTTCAGAAAGATTTTTTTTTTCTGCCAATTGGTCTACAGCAGCACAACAGCTCACTTCATTCCCTTGTGTTAATTTGTTTTCCATCATATCATTGTTACAAATGCATTACTCATTAATTTGTAGATTACTTCTCTAGAAGAGTAGTTATATGAGGGCAGGAATTTCACCTGTTGTGTTCACTGTTCTTTTCTCATGGCCTGAGACAGGGGCCTAGCACATAGCAGGTTCTCAAAAATAAGTTGTTGAATAAAGTGATTCATAGAATATGGGCCCCTTAAGAAGGCTGTTTTATTTAAAAATTGTGCTCAGTGTGACTAAACCATCATTATGAATATCCATTCTGCCAGCTTTCTTAAAGTTCCAATACACATTTGTACAGGTATACACTATTTAATCCTTCAGATATATTTGCATGAGTGACCAGTTATAAAAAACAAGCAATACAACCTAGTTAAGTGGTCAATTAAGAAAAATAACACTGTTTATCTAACTTCATTGTTCTATTTATTTCAAATACATAGGTACCTTTTATAGAAATTTTAAAGTATTTTATTCTTCTAGTGGCAAAGGGGTGGACCCATGAGCTCAGCACGATGCAGGTAAGTGATTAAGGCAGGAACTGGTCAGTTCACCTTGACATAAACTGCCTCTCATTTTTGCTTTTGTACCTTTTTTTCTTTAGCATAAGAATCTACAATATGGACATTAAATAGAACATCTGAAGTTGGTCCGTAGATGCCAGTGAGAAAGACACTTGAAAAATCCTGCTTATCCACATAACCATAATAACCTTTTACTGTATTTACATTTAAAATCACATGCATTTTATTTCAACAAATGTATCAATTAAGATGGAAATGCTAATTTACTTGTTTAAGAGTATCCAAAAGTAGCTCAGAATGAACAGCTATCGTTTGATTATTTAGCCAAACTTGATTGAACTCTTTCCATAGGCCATCCAGTCTTTTACTTTCTGGGACGTTGAAAGTCACCAAAAGGCAATGGTTGCCTCAAGGATTACACAGTAGGAGAGATCATTTTTTTGTTTATTTACACATTTATGCATTTATACATACCTCATCTTGCACCAAAATGATTTAAGGTAACCTAAAAAAGGTTATATACTATAAAATAATATGAGGTATGAAAGATAAGGTGATAAGATAAGGTGAAAGATAAACAAAGATAGAGCAATAAAATACGGCTAGAGATAGGTTATTACATGAAATGTTGTCTATGGAACAGTATTCACTTGCTGAGGGATATGTATGAACTGGTAATTACAATTCAATGTGTGCTTAAGTGTAACACTAGAAGTATGCATGTGGTACAGTTTTAACAGATCAGAGTGAATAACTAAATATTTCTCAAGAGATTTTAAGTCAGAAAAGATATCCCAGAATAAGTGGTATGTTTCCGAGTAAGAATAATCTTTGTTCAGACAGACCAAGTGGAGAGTTGCACTACTCTAGGCAAAGAGAAAAGCACATGGCACATGGAAGTATGTATAATTAAAACAGCATGGGATGTGAGGGAAATTAAAATGATAAAGATATAATGAGGGAAGCAAGTGATGGGGGGTAAGATGTGAGCTGGCCTCTGGCCAGTCCTTGTGCTGCATGAATTTGGTGTCAGGCAGAAAAGCCTGGGTGATGGTACACACCAGTGAACACATCTTTGGATTGTGGTT